>NC_134172.1:37985990-38145990 GCF_964188355.1 Buteo buteo
CTCCAGAATGTACTTTACTGCTTTTGGTATGGTCTATATACCAGCCTTTAAATTGCACCACCACCTTTTTCATAAAAGCAAAAAAAAAAAAAAAAAAAAAAAAACGCAACACCCTCAAATGAACCAGTAAGGGAAAACTCAGTTTTAGTGTCTGTATCAGCAGTTCAATGCACTGCTATAACTCTGGGCAGGGGGGGCAGGATGTGGTGTGTCCTATACCTTGTATTATCTAAATGATTTTTCTGGTATTGGAAAGTCAGAGCAGAGTATGCTAATTTGTTTTAAACAGTTAAAAGAACACCAACATTTTCATATTAAAATATTATTATTAAAACTAAGACATTATACAAAACTACAAACACGTCTTGTACTTCAGAAGGCGGCATCAGTTTAAACTCAACCAAAGGGTCTTTTTACCATTTACAATAACACTCAAAGCCATGGAAGTTGTATACACGTTAGGATGACATCTATTAATAAATGATGTGGTTCTGAGGACAGAAGAAAAAAGTTTACCCTGTGTCCCTTTAATATCCATTTCAAATTGTCAAAAACTTCAGAAAGCTGGAAAATGTGAGACGTAACGGAGAGATCTTACCATGTAAGCAGGAGCTAGAAAATGTAGAACTAGCCTGGCTCTTAACCAGATTCCTTTTGCAATCTTGGACAAGTCAGAGCTACTTTGCCGCCACTGCTCCTCTTCATAACAGAGAAGCAGTATTCACATCTTTCTAGAAATGCTGTGAAATGTTGTTGGTTTCATTACATTTGTTAAAAAAAAAAATCTACAGGGAAACGCATCTCATTTTCAGGCCTGCTATGCCACTTTACTGATTCTCCCCCACTGCACCCACACACACACTTTTTCAAAGTAATGTAAGCAGCTGGAGGGAGGGAGAGGGGGCAGAGGGAAGGTTACAGGATGTATAAGACTGGGACGTCACTTATGTACCAATTCATACATTTCACAGAAAACTGAATACTTTCTTCTGTGACTGCTATAGCATACATCAGATTGACAGAGAAAAAGTAAGGAAAAGGCCATGAAAGAAGATCCTTACAGTAAACAGTAAGATGACTCTGATTATCTAAATGAAATTATTTTTCAAGAAAAACAATTTTTGATCCTAATAATGTCACCTCCTCCTCCCCTCCTTTTTAAATATACAGTCAGGTCAGGTACAAATGCTGTTATCCAACACATACGAATAGCTCATTGAAAATGGTGGTAGTTCAGGACATACACCACTATCAAAGCCAAAATCTTACCTCAGTTTGAACACGTACTTTTTCAACTCTTGCTGTCACTCAAAAAACAAAATATCAACTGTAAAAATTAAGTGGCTTCGCTTTAAGGACTTAACTGAGCTTTTGTCACTTTACCTCTTTCCTCACATGAAGAACATGGGTATCCTGCAGTGGTGAACAAGCAGCACAACAAAAGAATGCTGACGATTAACACCTGAATATAGTAGTATGGAAATAATAAGTAGTAAGTGGCAATGCACAGAATAATACTGCTGTGTTCCTAACCACCTGGGCTTTTTTTTAGTTGACAGTTACATTTCTAGTAAAGAAGGAAGAGATTTCTAAGGGCTTCAACTGACATCACTTCATGTCTGACTTCAACTGACATGATTTAATTTCAGTCCCTGCTACATACCTTCTGTACAATCTAGGTCCTCCGCTAGTATATTTGCATATCTGTATCCAAACCTTTTCTCCCACTTTTTGTTTTTATCCCAATTAGGTTCTCTGACACATGGACTCATTCAAATTAAGGGCACATACATACAGTGGAGGGTTCTAAAACTGCCTTGATCCAATGGAAATAAGATGACATGTGAAAAATACATTACACACATTTATTGGCACCTATCCAATTTTCATAGCTTTTTCAGTTTTTCACTCCACAAGCTAAGTCACGGCTTCAGTTTGTACATAAACTGAACTCACATACACAGCCAATGAATCTATGACTAGCAACAAAACTGTCTCAAAATAAAAATCTAATCATTATAAAGGTTCCTTTTTATATTGGTTCCCACAAAAGCATTTGCATCTACAACAGTCATGCTAATGCACTGTCAAATTTCCTCACATAAACTTGCAATCCTCTAAAAATAATATAATTTGACAACAAATTCTTGAAAAACACTTAACAAAATGTGCTAGAGAACACTACATGGAAGCCAGTCAGTGACAAAGTACTAAAGAAAAGACTCCGGGATAAACTTCTTCATGCATTATCTGTACCAGTATGTGTCTTTATATCACTACCAAAACCCATTTCTGTGCAAGATTAGAGTTATATTGAATGAATAAAATGACTAAACACTGTTCTATTTGTTCTTATTTCATGAACATTATTTTATTCAATAGTATATGTATTAGCCAATAAAACATACTGGCAAAAGGAGTTACTTCTCGGTATGGAAGGGAAATACAACACACGAAGATAACTTTGTTCAAAATATTTACAAATCACTGGTATATTACTTAGAATAATCTTACAGATGAAGAAACTAACTTGAAAAAGCCATCAGATCTAGACAACTGACTCTCAGTCCCAAAGGATCCATGAAAAACTACAAGAGGATCATCAACGTAAGTATTAAGCCAAAAGGACAAATTATGGCCTTATCTATAGAGCAGTGGGAACCAGAATAACTAGTTATGTTGTAACCCCACTCTTCTTTATTATAATGTTACCTTAGAATAGCATTGTTCTGTTTTAATTGTGAAAAGGCAAGGAGAACCCAAACAACAACCTAAACCACTCCAGTTCTGAACGATTCAATTTATTTCTCAGTTTTAAAGTGATTATCATTGTTCTGGCTTGTTCGGTTTCACACACATTATTTTGGGGGTTTCAAACATTTTGACTCAGTAGATTTGCTTTTTGTGCAGTATTTTCACCTTCTTGGTTTATATTTATGATGTTCTTCATTGAAGGCTATTTTTAATTTAAGACCTGAATCATCACTGACTGCAGATACAGTGAAGAAATTCTCTACCTGACATTCCTGAGACACACTAATCATAGAATTTGGAGAAGGAGAAGTCAATTGAAAAAAGACTGGCCTAGGGATTTAATTAAGGTTCGGACACTCAAGGCCCTTTCCAAAACATAGCAAGCAGCTATTTGGTACCAACATAGTACTGCACCTCATTATTATTCCCTAAAAAGGAAGACAAAACCAAACAAAACCTCTCTCAAAATGTCTGTTTCCGAAGGACAAAGGCAATTAACAGGGGGAGGGAAGAAAAAAAAAATCCAATGACAGTGGATTAGAGTGGCAAGGGAATTTAAAGATGCCATACGCATTAAGTTATATTTCCTAAATTAGGGCTTAAAGACAACAAGAACTGTAGATTCCTCAGTCCTGTTCAAAGTTAAATTTACCCCAGGTTGAAAACATCCTGGGAGAATAACAAAACTAGATTAATTTCCCTTCTCAACATACAGATTTGTAAAGGTAGAAACCCATATAAATTCTATCTTGGAAAAGGAAAATAAAATGCCACTAATATAAACATGGTAGTGTCTTAGTTGTAGCACACAGTCTACCCAAAAATAGGCATAGCTGTGATGCCTTCAGTCCTCATACATTCGGTGTTCTGTACATCTTAAAACATTCCTTTATTTCTACCTATCTTGAGCTATACAATCAAAAGTGATCCATAATAATTTTATACAGGCTTCTTAACATAATCCAAGAGATGCTTCTAAAGAATAATAAATAAATAAATTAAATATTCGTTATATATATATTACGGTTATGTTCATACATATCAGTCACCCAATATCTCAATGACTGTTAATGAAAATGAAAGCCTAATTAGCAAGATGAGGGGAATAACCCCAGCTTTCTGGCCCACCTCCAATATGAATAATTGCATCTACCTATGTAAAATCCCCGTTGTCATTTCAATTAGGTGAGATATTCCTCATATCCTGCTCTTAAATTTCTGGGTATTGTTTATAGTGCCATTGTAAGAGCTACTGCATTCTACCCTGGACACAGTTGCATTTTGGTAGTAGCAATGTGGTAAATCCTACATATTTTAGTTACTTTGTCCAAAAAGTCTAGTGTTTGCAAAAGGCTGTCTCCTAGGAAAACAAACAAACAAACAAACCAACCAAAAAACACACATACACGAAAAAAAACCACACCACGCTAATTCATTTTGCATAAATTACTGAAAGAAGTATAAAATCTGCGTAGAACACAGGTAACACCTTATCGGATATTGAGGTACAAAAATAAGTCAACTGGGCTTAAGCACCTCTTTGGCAATTCAGCAGCATAACAAGCAGCCACCTTATCACACTATCACACTATTTCTGAATGTCTCAGAAATTAAGCCAAAGCTAACACCTCTCCCTACTGACTGTGAAATCCTACCAGTATGTTAAAACACACTTCTAAAAACATATATATATATACACACACACATCAACTTTAACAAGGAAGAGAACGAAGTCAGTCCCCAATCAGCCCTTCCAGGGCCTCCAAAACAACAGTCACACCCGTTTCTACACCTTGCTTCCTGCTCAGCAGTATGCACACCCCAAATACCCATTCCCCAGAAGAGCCGCTGATTCCCCCTGATTGCTTTCAGTTTGTCTCACTCGTCACCAACCCCAAAATTCTCTAAAAAGCCTATATTTTTTGATTAGGGTTTATTTAAAATTGTTCATCTGACTAAAAAACATTTCCTATGTGAAAAAGGTTTTAAAACTTTGGAAGGTTTAATGTTGACTTAAAGAGGGACATCTGGGGTTTATTATTGCCTCACCATATCAGAAAGCTTTCTTCCTCTTCTCTTTTGGCTCTGAATTGCCACTGAAATGGTTATTAGTAAGTAAACTCCTGGATGCTGACATTAGGCATGCTAATATAGCCCACAGTCCTTTTACTGTGCACTCCTGCTTTAACTCTCCCTATCCCTTAAAAGATACAGTTTTAACAGACTATAAAATCCACTTAGAAAGGTACTTGCTGGTTTTAGTTATGAAAGCTAAGAGATATCTTTTATTTAGGAAAATATGCAAACAGATATCTGCATCAAAAATCCACATTAACGCTAACTGTACTTACTATTTCATGCAACATTTCAGTAACCACATCAGCAATTTATTGCTCCCCTATGGCAGTATGGAAACTTCCACAATAAAATACCGGCCAGGAGTGAAAAGAGCTGTAAAACCATAAAAAAAAAAAGTTTGCTTTTTTCTTGCCCTGGCCTCCTAGGACTGTAAATCTCAGGCTTTCTTTTTCCTAAATTGTCTTTTTTCAAGGATTACCAGTGTTATAAATACCTTTGCCTTCTACTGACTAGACACATTTTCTTCTGTAGACTCACTTCCTGTGGGAAGTGTTACATCAAAAATTACACACACACTATTAGAATTGCCATCACTGCTGCACTTCTGTTAATATATTAAAAAAAGCACTAAGAATAGAACAGCTTTCACTTTATCATTATCTTCTATAAAAGGAGTATCACTCTTGCATGGGAGATAGTAATATATGTATTAAAATCTATTCCAAAATACAGTAAAAAATAATTTCCATTAAGTAGATCTGCTGGGGAAAAAGCTGCACACACCAATGATTAAGCATAAGTGTGCATCTGTCCTTTAAATACACACAGCGGTAATAGCTTATATGTAGGAGTTCAAATCATGGCCAGTCTTGCTGCGTATACAAATCTGCATCAGGCAATGCTAAATTAAGAAGCACCTCCGATAAGTTTACAAAAGACAAAGAAAAAAATTGGTTGTAAACTCCTCTGCATTGCAAAGATTTCTTTTGTCTGTCAATCAACAGAAAAGTATTATTCCACCATCACAAAAGACAAACCTTTGGAGGCAGTATAGGTCTGTGTGTTGTGCAAATGTGCAGTTGCTAAGAAGCAAATATGCTTCTCTTCTAATCAAATAGCCCAGCTCAGCAATGCTGCTGGCTTGGGGCAAGAAGCAAATTCCACCAGCCACAAACTTAGAAACAGTCTTGAATTATTTGTTGCTGACCGCTGGCTGAACCCTGTCCTGATGAGCACCATCACCATTAGCCACTTCTCAGTGTATTCCATCAACCAATGGCAATAGCAGCATGCTACAGCTCAGGCTGCAAGGAATTGATCAAACAGGGTAATGAGACTATTTCTTCATGGAGGTTATTTTAAATGAATATAAATATTTTCTTTCTACATAATTTGCCACAAAAGGTCACTGAACTCCCTGCGATTCTAAAGAAAAATGCTGTGGTATCCCCTTTATATATTTGAGTTAGGATACAGCCAACAAACAATTCTGGGCATTTTTGATGATCGTGTAAATCTTAATGAGGTGGCATCCCAGACAATTGATTAGAGGCAACATTTTATCCTCACACTTAGTTACGAACAAAAAGAATATTTGATGCTATTTTAGAAAATCCCGATATACCTACACCCTTAAAGTCTTCCATGACAGAATATATTCTGTGAACCTAAAGACTTACACTTTTACTATTAACAATAGATCATGCATATTCAGCTATGCTTGCCATATTTGGATATTGTAGCCCTTTATCTATAGATTCTTTCAACTGAACTCACGTTAAAAATACCCACTTTGTATCAGAGTCAAGTTACTGATAAGGAGACCCACATTCGGACACCCTGTCTGTCGTCATCTACTTTAAAAGACTACCACAAGGAGACACCAAGAGATCCTTGAAATTTAATTCAAACCAACTGCTACAAAAAACTCACCGAGGCCCTCCTTGCCCCATGTAAGATTTTCAGTCCTATCATTTGTAGTACTGGACAATTTCTCCAGTGCTGGAAAAGAACTATAATATTGATTTAAACACCAGTTTAACAGTATTTTATTAACAAAGGTATTACACTAGAGTAGTACTAAGACTATGATAAATAAATAGTGCTTATTATTTTCTACGTTTAGGGATAATATAAAAATATTCCAACAGCCTAACTAAACACAACTGTTCATGTTTGAGAGTTCACAAGGTTATCTTGAACAACTTTAATAAAATACTTTCAACACAAAAGAAAATTTGTATTTACACCCAGGGATAAGTATAATTCATTCATCTGAGACACAGCACTTGAAAATGGTGGTTAAAATAAAAATTTTTAAAAATATATAAAGGATTTAAATTAGTTAGGCTTGTCCTGATTAATAGGACTTCACTTACGTAATAACAGAAAGGGCTTTGGTTTTTTGGTTGTTTTTTTTTTTTAATTCACCCAAAATATTCAAAGCAATTTTTTTTAAAGCAGAATAAAAATGTGTTATCTGAAACTCTGTTCTTCATATTTTGTTCGGATCCTCAGCCTCTCAGACTTTTTTTTCCCTAGATGAATGTTTCTGAACAGTAGAGGAAACAAAAATAAAACAAATAATTAAGAAATTAATAAGGTCAACAATAATTACAAAAAGAGTTTACACCAAGAGGATTCTCCTCCCACCTCCCATCCCCATTAAAATACTATTTACAGAGCATTCTTTTCTAACTCTTTATCAATACCATCATTATATCTTGTATGGCAGTGAAAAGCATCTAAGGCTTGAATAAAGTAACTCAAATGTGTTTGTTCTACTGAGCCTCCATTTCTAATTTTTTGTTTGTTTCTTTTTTAAAAAAAAGTTGACGCAAAAATAAAACTGCAGTTCTGTGAAAAAAAAGATAGCTCAGGTGGCTGGTTATTCCAAAACATAAAGCTTGTTACATCTGTTACACAGACCCTACAAATTCTTGTTGTTTATGCTTAATTTCTTTAAAAAGTGACAGTTCCCAAAAATAAAAAGGAGACAATTCTACATTACAGAAGACAAAAATAAAAAGGACATAATTCTACATTGAAGATCTGCAAAAATCTGTGAGAGGACACGATGCTAGTACTATTCAACAAGTACAAAAATCCTGGGAAACTGTATTTTAAACATGAGTGGAAGAAGCCAATTGATAGATAAAGCCTTATTTTTCCTCAAAGAGGTCCCATATTAAGTCCTAAATTCCATTTAAAAAAAAAACAAAAAACACACACAAAACTAAAACCCCCACACAATATAAGCGGTCCCTTACAACACCAATAAAAACCAGTATTCACTTGATGGGGAGTAGAAATCAGCCCCCACTAGCAAAAGACATCTCATCAACAGACTAACATTTGACAAAAATCAGTGGAAACAGCAAAGAAGCCAATGCAACTTCCAGTGCCAAGGAGCCAGATGGCACTGCTGGAGAAATTATATCTACAGACTGGCAGCTTGATCCCATGATTATTGCCCAAGGGAAGAGGAAGAGGAAAACAAGAGGTATTTCAGTGTGATGGAGTAAATCAATTATCACGAGCTCACTACGGCATTTTCACATTATTTTTATACCACATTCTAAATATCACTCAAATGAATGAGATAACTGGAAGATTCCAGCAATCTGAGACAGTAAAAAAAAAAAAAAAAGTATGCCATATATTAAAAAAGCAATATGTACTTAAATGCACCTCTATCAACTGCATCACATAGTCCATATTTCCAAATGAAATTTGCAGATATGTTGTGGTTAACAAGTAAAAACAAAGTTTTTATTTTGCACATTTTATTTTCAATCTAAAATTCCAAATGTTATCTATGCAGATTACAGGAAAAAAAAAACCACCTCTGCAACTCTCAATATTATGACTACATTCTTTTGTGTATCTTCAATTGTTAACATGCAGTTATTTTACACACACAATTACAGAATAACCATTTTGCTAAAATATTCCAAAAAGCTTTGATCAAAAAAGTCTGTGGTAGTTTCATCAGTTATTCTTCTGTTAAAATACAGTATTAAAGCTAGCTTCTGAAGAAGCTATTAGAGGGAGGGAAATTAGTCCACTCCTACTTTCATATAAGGAAAGCTGTTCTAGAAATCAAAAAGACAAACTTTTCCCCAACCACGTTCATATGCATACATATTCAAATTACTAAACACAAAATAGACAGAATTATAAGAATGTGTTAGACTCTCCACCTGAAAACAGGCAAGGCTAATTTTTTTTTAATTGGAAGTCAATGACAACACTTCCATTAACTTCTTTTCCAGACAACTGTAATAAGGCCCATTTCCTGTACCCATGCTTGCGAAAGAACAATTCATCTGTTACCACCAAAAACACTTGGACCACCTTCACTTCACTTGTCTCCATCCCATTTTTGTCTTACAGCATAGCCACATACACAGTCCAAATATCCTTCCACCTCCATTCACATTCTTTCGACACTAATCCTTTCCCCTTATCTCTTCAATGCAAAGTGATGATGTACAAGTGCAGATATGTGAAGCACTTAATAAACTAACTGCATCTTTGAATATGCACTGTGAGTATTTATACATCACCCATGTCCATATACCAAAACACAAAATTTAACTCCTGAGGAACAAGCAAAAAGATGTTTTGTACAAAGACTAGAATATCTCTGGAAAGTTATCATCAGGCTCTGATGTACTTTTTTCTAATAAAGAATGTGTGGTCAGGTAGACAGAGTAAATATTCAGAAGGAGGCCAGGAAAATCCTGTTTAGACCAGAAGAGGTTTTCCTCCATTTTGTTGTATAGGATCATCCATAATTCCTTGCCCAAAATGAGCTCAAAACTATTTCTGACTACCAGCAGTAGAAAAAACAAGGCTAAGATCCTTATAGGGTACTACCTTTCATTACTGGGATAGCTAGGGGTGAATAGGCTCTGACTAATACTAGTTAGAAACTGTAGTAATAATTTTAGTTTGGAGAAAAAATGGCATTCAGCATTTTTAGTCTGCTACTCTACTCTGACGTCCTACTCTTTTAAGTAATCCAAGTAAGCATCTATGAAGAATTACTGAGTGTCATGGTTTAACCCCAGCCAGCAACTAAGCACCACGCAGCCGCTCACTCACTCCCCCCCACCCAGTGAGGTGGGGGAGAGAATAAGAAAAAAAGTGAAACTTGTGGGTTGAGATAAGAACAGTTCAATAGAACAGAAAGGAAGAAACCAACAATACTAAAATGACAATAATAATAATAAAAGGATTAGAATATACAAAACAAGTGGTGCACAATGCAATTGCTCATCACTCGCTGACCAATGCCCAATTAGTTGCCGAGCAGTGATCCCCCGCTAGCCCCACTCCCCCCACTTTATATACTGGACATGACATCATATGGTATGGAATACCCCTTTGGCCAGTCTGGGTCAGCTGTCCTGGCTGTGTCCCCTCCCAACTTTTTGTACCTCTGCAGCCGCCTTGTTGGCTGGGCATGAGAAGCTGAAAAATCCTTGACTTTAGACTAAACACTACTTAGCAACAACTGAAAATATCAGCCTTATCAACATTCTTCACATACTGAACCCAAAACATAGCACTGTATCAGCTACAAGGGAGAAAATTAACTCTATCCCAGCCGAAACCAGGACACTGAGGAAACTATCAACCAAACTAATACTGTCTAGCGACAAATGTCCAAAGGAAGTATGGTTCCTGCTGCAAATTTTTAAACAGTGAACAATACTTCAACATCTTCTCAAGAAGGGCAAATAATGAATTTGCCCATATAGCAGATATCACAAAGATTTAATTTACAATTTTTTATTATTTTGCAAAACACTTTAATAAACCTTTTAATGACATAGTTTTTACTTTTCCATTCAAAAGTTTTTACTTTTCCACTCAAATTTAATCTCAAAATTCACAAATGTTAATCCACTGCAACCTCCCCTTTTATTTAAAAGGAAACAAACCCCAATCCACTAAATTAATGCCTGGATTGCATGACACCTGACAGAAAACAGGCCCTTTTTGTACTTGCTTAAGATCTACAGATAAGCTTTGCACCTCTACAGAAAGAACTAATCAGTTAAAACACAAAAACAGGAATACGGGAAAAATCTTTTTCTGTTGATCAGTGTTGATACTGATACTTCACCGATACTGATACACACTTCAGTGCATGCAATAAATTAGATATGGGCAAAAATTCCAAATCGCCAATTCAGAGAAAGAAAAGCCTACACCAAACTTAAAAAATTCTTACTTTTATTGCAAGGCTATTTTTTTTTTTTCAGTTGGTTCCTATATCCAGGCACTCTAAGGCCTCATCCTTGACATGGAAAACATGAAGTACCACACAAAGCATTGTTTTACATATTTCTGATCTAGCCTAAAACAAACCATTATGGTTTTGTAGACTTTGTTCTCCCCCAAGATGTTTGAGACTACTGCATAGTATATGCTGAAGGCAGACCCATTTTCCTGTCGTACATGGTAGATACCAGGAAGGAAGAGATGCCTCTTGCCTTGAATGCCAAGTAGCAACAATCTGTTTGACCCGCTCACCTCTGGAAAGGTACTAGAAGGGTACCCACCTCAAGGTGCCACTGAAGTAGCACGAAGCAGTGTCATCATCTACGATTCATGCATTTGTCTGTTTCTGGGACAGAAGGAGTAAGGAGCAGAATGGAAGCTGACTTGCCACTACTGCTTGGCAGGAAGAAAGAAGAATTACAGGGAAATCAGAAGGTAGAAATTCACTCAGCTGAGGAAAGCATTAATAAGGTCCTAAATCCACAACCGACAGCCTCCAAAACACACCTGAAAAGCTTATCACATATCAAAGAGGCTGAAGGAAAACCTTCCCTCTTCCTTTTTATTTCAGCTATTTGTAATGTGCAAGAACCAATCTAGAAAAACATTAGGCCAACAAGCAATACAAAGTAAACAGAAAAATCTATTGCACTTCAAGCTTTCTGGGTCTTTTTTTTACCATAACATTATTAGATATCTTGAATAAAATTGTGATCTAATATGAAAAAGAAATGGGTTAAGCAGGTCATTATTTGGTTTTTTTATTGTGGATATTGTCCTGCCTAGTGGTGGAGCATACATGGCTGTTTTGTTATTGCTCAGTCACTGAAGCAACGTAGATGAAATAAAACGAGCAACAAACCATGTCATCTCTCCCATGGGAGAAAGGTAAATGTTAAAAGAACACAGGGGTTTATTGTTTAATAGGAAGTTTTTCATCATGATAATTAGAAGTTCAAACGTTTTAGTCTCATCAATTTGTACACACTGTTAACCTACATGATGCCATTTTTAACTTTACTGTTGACTTTAATAGGGCCAAAATTTCACTTAAAACTTCTGCTTCCTATCAGAAATTAATCCCTTCTGTTCTATACAAATGGTTTAAATAAAAATTAGTTATATTAGCTTTGCATATTTCACATGCACTTTTTTATTCTTTAAAAACTTCTTGCTTCTCCAAGATAAGTCATTGCTGCTATACTCACTGCTACGGATCCTAAAAACAAACAAAGCAAGCATTTCAGTTGCTTGGTCTTTTCATACAGTTTCAACAGCAGTTACACATGGAAAGTTATAAAGAGGCTTCTCAGTCTTCAAATATATTCACGACAGAAGGGGGGGGGGGGGGGGAATATACTATCATCATGTCCTTAATGGACAAAAGAGTCAAATGTCAACAGACTGACAAAAAGTGTTTAGGGTATATATCCTGTACTAGCAAGTACAGTGCAACACTGGGGCAAGCTGCCTGAGGGAGACTGAAGTTGCACCATTAGAGTCTTTTAGGAAAGACAAGACAGGTGCCTGCCAAGAAACATCTCGGGCAGGCTAAGGGAGATACACTGACTTTACTGTTAAGGTCTCTCCTATCCAATAAGGAGTTGATCTTCTTTACAGCTTTTGACAATTTCAAAGTTAGCACCCTCGTCTCATTTGTTAAACAAACAGATTTGGAGCTGGGAATTTATGCACGCATGGTCCCACATGCACCAATACCCTCATAAACTGAATTTTAAAAAAACACTTCATATTTTAAGTTTATCTTTAGTATGTTTTAGTTTTCATTGTGTCCCATCAGCTTGTAAAAGATTGTATTCTGTGTGACATCTAAACTGTCCACAAGTATCACAGGCTAATTCCCTGGTGATGCATCCTTCCTCTGACAGCCTCAGCATACCACATCAGAAATTCTAGACTTCAGTTCTCCTGCTTAAGATTGAGTTGCTAACTACAATTTCTTAGAATTCTGAACGCAACGTTTCTATCAGCCATATTACCTTTTCAGACAGAAATGTCCCAGAAATGCAGAATCATAATACATTGCAATAAAAGATATTTCCTCTGCCACACAACATCTGTTCAGACACAGCAAGAGTCTGCTAAACCATTGATGAAAACACAGAATTACCTACATGTATCGAAATAATAAATTACATTATTTACCAGTAACAATTCTGACAGGAACTAGCATCCCCTCAAAATAAAGCTGGCATGCCAGTGTCCAGTCTTTACCCATTTCCCATGGCACTGACGCTATTGCCCTCCTGCCAGCTCCTAATAAGAGCATAAAGTAGAAGTCACCTTTTCTTGCCAAAGGTCAAGTATCCCAGTAAACCTAGATCTTACCTCCCCTCAATATGATCTTTTTCAATCAAGCTTGAATATTTCAAGAGATATAAGGAATAATAAAATACCTGTTTTTCTGCTTTCAGAGAGAACTACCTATGAGAAAAACAAGAAAAAGAAGTTTCTCACTTCTTTCAATGGCTGTCATATGCTTAGTTTGGAACTCTCTCCAGTACTGCGAAGCAAATAACTCATCTAGAACAACTCAGGTAAACTTCCAATGCTGTCATCCCCAAGACAACCAAACATCCTCTCCACGTACATGATTATGATACTAAAATACTGGTAAACCAATACAAGACTGGGGGGACAGGAAAGGCAAAAGGAGAGAGAAGAGGACAGAAAAATACTAGCTGCATTCTCCATTCTCCAACCTTTGTTAACTTAGTTGCTAATACTGCTTAACTGGCCCTGTGATGGAACAGTTTTTGCTTTAATATAGTGCCTCACAAATAAACTCAACAGGAATGTAGTTGAAGAAGTGGGAAAATACTTGTATATGCTTTGTACATAAAGATAAGGTCTTATGCTGAACTCTACCCATCTTCAGTGACAGTATTCAAATCTTTATGCCTAACAAGGGGGAAAGGGGGGGAAGAAGCTTAATCAGTACTTGTATTAAAATGACAAAAGAAGCAGCATGCAAAATTTAGTCACATAATTTTTTTATTCTCACTTGATCAATCAAAATGCAAAATGTGATGTTCATGCAAAGGAAACACTATAGATCATGTAAAATAGTTGACTCAAGCCCGCAAAGACTTGTATAGAACCTTTCCAGAGGAGCTGCATGAAAACAGAGTGCTAAAACCTGTTGTTTCATCCAAAAATTATACCAAGAAAAGCATGTTGCAGGGAGCAACAAATTCCGTTCATTTTCAAGACTGCACTCTGATGGCAGTTAAAGCACAACCCCTTCATTTATTCTGATTCCTCAAAACTCTCCAAATGTCCTATTTTGCTTGCTTAGGCCCTACCTTCCTCTACTTCAACTATGGGGAATTTTTAGTATGAGATTCTCACCATATTTAAGAATTTTCTGCTAAACAGCATATTCTACCCATAAGCTATAGCCAAATATGATAATTTGAAATGCACACAAGTCCCCAGACACATTTTTAGTACTTCTTTCATCCTTACATGCTCAAGGCAACATTTCTAGACCTTCCATAGAAATGATGACAATCTAAATTATTTTATCACAGCATCCACTGTGATCTTTTTAGATCCAATAATTAGCTAATCACATACTCCCTGCAGAGCTAAACAGACATTATCTTCTTCAGAAGTGGTCGGTCCACTCACAGTACTTGCGAAGTCAGAAAGTTTGTTCCTTCAATACTAATGGCATTTCCTACTATGGAATCAAGTTACCATACCATAAAACAAAAAAAATTTACTGTTGAAAAAATAATCCCTTGAGACCATAAAAGAAGACTACACTGTTAAATAGGAAAGTTTCAGCATGGCATTGAACCCATATTTCATACTATCCTATGAAACCTGAAAATTAAATGAAAAACAGTAACTTTTTCCCCCATTAATGTCTCAATCAAAAATAAGTTTGTTACCAACTTTAAAGGAATTCTTACTATTTCAAGTACTCTGCTTTGGTTTTTAACTGATCAAGATATAGATATTTTCCACTACACATATTCTTCAAAACACAGATGGAAGGGGTGTAAGAATTTACACGACATAACATTGTTATACAATGTACTATACAAAAACCTGTCATTTAAGTTGCAAGAAACCTAGTCATCAATAAGTGAAAAAATACCCTGCTCAAAAATCAATTATGTTGAGTCTTTTGTATAGAGAAGTAGTACACCTTTCAGGCAACTGGTATTAATGAGCAGACATGGCTATAGAATCTCCATCTGTTTTTCTGACAAAGCTGTGACTACTCCAGTCTCTCATTGAAATTCCATTAATCTGGTGCACCAAGGACCAATGCGAAAATCAAAACTCCATCTAACCCTTTATCAGCTCACAATAACCTACAAGTGAACTCTGCCTGTTAGCATACAGCAAGTTATGATTTTGCTATCAATCAGGCTGTTAGCCAATAAAAATAAAAAAAAAAAAATCAAGTTAAGAACAGAGTGCCTGGTAGTGCTGTTTTGTTTTGTCTGTCTTGTTTTCAGGTTTGTTATTTTATTTGGGGGTTTTGTTGTGTTTTATCCTTCTTCCAATTTCTGTAGGGTGTCTGGACATGTAAGCCTATGCATCATTCTCCTTCGTTGTGATTTAATTGCTGCCAGCAATCAAGTCAAAGCATCACTGAAGTGTGCTTGAATTTCATTAGATGATATAACTTATGCTACTTTCCTACAGTACCTAATAAACCATAAAGAAACCAAAACACATATGGCTTGAGGGAATAACTGGAAAATTAGGTGGCCATTTGGGAACTGAGTGAACTTTTGAACCAGAGGAACAGAGAAAAAGAAATATTAAAAGGAAAGACAGACTTAGAATGCACAGAGAGACGTGGGGGTTTGACCTTTTCAGTACCTAGAAAATTACATTAGCATTATGAAAAATACATATCATGTTTAGAGTTTATAATCCATCAAAGTTTAGATACTTTGTTAGTGCCTACCATAAGGTAAAAGTCAAAAGGACAACATAACAATCAGATTTGACAAAAGGCCTTTAGGTGACCTGTGCTAATTTAGTTATCCCATACTTACTGTTAAATGGATTATCTCTCTTGTAATTAATACACCATTAGACAAAGGTCACACAAAAACTCCAGGATTTTACAATGACTGTAATGTACACGTAATACAGTAATTCTTTATCTGTTACCAAGCGAGTGCCTTCACAAATTATATTTTGACATTAACAGTGCAAAGTTAAATAGTGACACTTTCAGAAGTCGTACAAACCTTGCAGTCTAACTCAAGTATATAAAGGTAAATGCCTGTTTTGGTTTGGGTTTTTTTAAGCAGAAAATATATATAAAAGGTTTTACATAAAAACATGAATGTATTGAAATACAAATAAAGAGCATGTCAATTTGGTTACCTACAGTTAGGCCCCTCTGTTACTGCTGAGAGCCTTGATCCTACACAAATGAGGTTTTACACCAGCACAGAGTCCTGCCAAACTAAACTGGTAACCATGTAAGATCAAACATCTACCTTACAGATCCAGCTTCTTGAGTAGGATTTAAATATTGAACATTAACAGATTGCTAAAAACCAAAAATACAGTATTAAGCTTCAACAAACACATTCATGCCTATGAGAACTGCAACAAATGGCACCCCTGAGGATCAATTCATCTCTTTAAGATTCTCCCAACATACCTTTACATGCATAGTCTAGGCAGCTAGACTTGAACAACAGACTATATATGTTAAAATCAAAATGGTCTTAGAATGACACACTGGACATTCAAAGAGAAAAACAGAAACACTCCTCCAATAAATGAAAGTATTTACAGATCAGTGAAAGACCAGTGAGGTAAAATCATCTTAAATATAACAGAATCACACCCACCGTATTTCTACCTAAACTGGAATGAATTAGCCAAGATATTGTTGGGCAGCTATTACACCTACTCTCATAACTATAACTTCCAAAATAGGCTAAAAATTAATCACCCATCTGTATAAACTCATACGGTATTTCATATGCTCGTGCATCAGCATTCTTCAGCCATTCGTTACTTAGGTTTACGAATGCTACCACTTTTTTTTATTAACTGTTTTTAAACAAATCTATAATCATATCTCCTATTAAATAGTCATACAATTTTGTCACATACCCTTTATGCAATCAGTACCATGTTATTAAGTTACAATTAGAAATGACATTAAGATTATGTTTCTTGGCAAAAATAAATACATGGAAAGTTGCATTCATCTGTAATTTGGAAAATTAGCTTGGGTTTTCTAAAAGTCATATTCAATTTGACTGATAATTACATTTCAACCAGAAAGCAAAAAGGCTTGGTTTTATTTTTCAATACAAGGTCACATTGCCAAAATACAACAAGCTCAGTATTAAAAAAAAACCAAACAAAAAAAAGTGTGATTATTATTGTTACACATTTTACAGAGTTCTGGGTATAAAAAAAATTGTGTTATTCTGAATCAGTGGTTAGAAGGTTTATCACTTATGCATGTACTTGACTTATCCCTGTTCTGCAATAGACATAATTTTATACCTCATAAAAGCAATTTATGTTTCCAAAGGGAATAATCTGGATAACATAAAATGTGGAGTGCTATGTTGCAGGAAGCATATTTTCATTCAGCAATTGTATTTTGAGATGGAGCTGCACAGTTTGATCATCATATCATGTCAGAAAACATCATTCACTAGTAAGTCTATCTAACTTCTAGTGCCACAAATTAATATACATCGTTAATTTATTTGTACATATACTTAATTTATTGCCATGTATTATCCTTAGAAGGTATTTATATTATGTATACAATAAACGAATCTCAAAAATATGGACACTATGCTAAAGCGAGCTTGTTAACTGTTGAAATATTCAATTGTTCATGTCTTCAGAACAGTCGCATTTAGCATTAAATTTAATGAATATAAAATAAAACAACATGGAAAACAGCTATGGAGCCTAGATTATTTTTTTTTAAAATGCAAACTCAAATTTAAAATTTATATAATGAAAACATTCTACAACAGACTGTTTTAATGGAAGGAAACATTGTAGGAATAATTAATTTAATATTTTATGAACCTATTCTGCATGGAGTTTGCAGAAAATATCAATCACATAAACTGTTTCATTATTTATTAGATAAATAATACAGTAAGCCATTAAGTAGCACAATAAAATTAAGCAAGAATCTGATAATGTTGAATTAACAAACAATTTGTTACTACAAATATTCACACTGTTTTAGCCACTGATCTATCTTTAAAAACAGATGCATCTACAGAAGATGCTTTGTTAGGAAAAACCAAGAGGTTAAAAAAAAAACCACCATGTAAATTTGAGACAGCTTCACTATGCTCTAGGACCACTAGAGAGAGCTCTTCAGTTCCTTTCAAGGTTCTTGTAAAGGTAAGAAAACTGTCCAGCTGTGATGCTTATCTGGTTCTCTGATTTCCAACACTAGCATTCGCATCACAAGGATCCGATTACACGAGTTTGTAGCAAACTGGCAAATCTAGTACATTCTAAGGTAAACAGTGTCACATACCGTCAGAGGGTGCTTCATCCTCTTTATCATATCTGTCAGATGCTATTGATTCATTATCGGGAGGCGAAGAAAAAGAGCCCTCAGACTCTCCCTCATCTTCCAATTCTGTAAAAGTTAAAAATACATTGGTAGTTAAAATAGCCTATCCTACAAACACAAACAGAATCCAAAGACAAATATTTTCATTAGTAAGGAGGATACCAATTCCTCTCTCAAACCAAAAAATCCCACTTCTCATGGACCCTCTTAACAGGCACCACTTGTACGTTCACGCGCAGCTGTGGGCTACCTTCTAGCCGGCCGCGGACATGTTGCTGGAGCGGTTCCCCTCAACGCTGTCACATAATGAACCCGCTCCCAGCACTGCACAGCTGACAGCTTCTCACACGGGGCGGGGGGGAGAAACACACACCACAGCAAAGAGGTGGGCAAGGGAAAGCACTGGCAGGAGGAGAAGCGGGCAGTGCCAAGCTCCCAAGTTCTGCCTGTCCGAGCGCAGGAAGGAGCTGCAGCAACTTCCCTCCAAGGAGCTGCCAAACTACTCTTGGCAGCAGTTTGTCGCCCTCTGCCCACTTTCACTTTTCTTCGCCATAATTAGGCGCTACTTTGCAAGTGTTGTATGTGTTGTATTCCTCCCATGAAACTAAAAATCGCTTTCTGACAGCAGCCGGTCTGAACCTGTGGCTTAATGCAGCGTTCTATTGATAAATTTCTTACACAGCTGAGAGCCCTACTACAATACGTACAAAATCTACATTATTAGCTAACCTATGCATTACACTGATCAGAGTGCATTAAGTGTGAAGGTCTGGGAAAGGTAAAGTGAAATCAATATTAGTCGAGGCTTTCATTTAATTAAATTTAAGTTGTCCCTCCCAAAACTCAGTATTTCTCAGGTTGTTTTTTATTAACAGCAACTAGAAAAAAAAGAGGTGAAAAAATGACAAACTACAATTGTTCCTTTAAAAAAAAGAATTTAAAAAATCGAGTCTTGGTGAAGGAGGAAAATCTAATCATTAAATATGGTAAAAATCACCAAACCAAAATCAAAGCTGATGCTCTGATAGATCAAATGACTCTCAATTTTCTTAAAAAGCATATAAAGCTAAATTGCTCAAGCATTGCCTTTTGCTATATTCATAAACAGAAAGCTTTCCAGAGACCTCCAGACATGCTTCTCTATTCATATGTTCCCTTTTGGAGACTGTATCAGATAACTAATTTCTCAGAATCCAAAATAAACCCCATGCATAGTGAAAACGTTCTTCTCCACAGACATATGAATTGCATTCATCAGTAAGACTGCCTAGCCATGGCTGAAAGTTTTACCCCTTTGGTCTCCATTTAATAATGGAAAACCATGAAAAATTCAGAGTCCATGCCCAAAAAGCACCATAGTTGTTAGCAGAGAACCACAAGTTTTCTATGCAGATAAGACAACAAAGGCTCATTTTTGCTTTCCTGGAGTTCTTTTACATCCTGAGACTGCTGAATACCAAACTGGTTTTCCCATCATTAATTTAGCATGCTTTTCTTGGGAAAGCTTCCTTTCAAGCTCCCATGCCATATAACAACTGCTTTGAATCTGAATCTGACTCCAGTCTATTTTTGACATAGCCATCTTGCAGTAGCACTCCAGCCATCCTGTTAATCTGATCAAAATATTTGCATTTCATCACACCTGTCAAACCAATCAAAAGTAAATTATCCCTCTCCAGGATTCACCTCTTCCTCCAAACAGAAAACCAGAGAGCAGATAGGACATGAACAGAAAATATTATGCCATATTTACAATCCACATAATCATCTTTCACGCTTACATGCCAGAGACCAGTTGCCCATCTGCCTATATATATCTTTATTAGACAATTGACTCCATATAAAAAGAGCAGACATGATATTCACAACCTATACAGTATCCAAAGTTCCCATCCTAAACTTTACTAGTACTACAATGCATAGAATATATGTATACACATACATATATATGTGTGTGCGTGCGTTGTGTTTCTGTAGAGAGAGCAAGTGTATGTATAAGCCCTGGTTGTCCGTCAAAAATGTCCTCATATCAGCTATGCATAAACATACTATGATTTAACCTTCATGAAGGTGCCAGCATAAATTTAAAATACTAGGCTGTATTTCTAGAGGAAAACATTTCCACAAACAGCACAGCACTCAAAATTCATGGGCTGAATAGTAAGAGTAAACCTAAGTATATCTAAATGAGTAGCACTTGTGGATGACAAATAGGCAAGTACATACGTAGAAAGAACATCTTCAGAGAATTTTGCCCCACTCAACAATACATAATCTCTTTCAGAGAAGTTGCGATTTCTTACGTAAGTTTGCATAGATGCACTGTTACCTTGCTCTTCCCTTAAGTCACAATACTACCACTTTCTAATTATGCTTAGGATTTCAAATTCAGTAAACCTTTGTGCTTTGCATTCATCTAGAAACAAGGGGCTTTTTAATACATACATATATATTTAGGGCACACCACATACCTATCCCAGGTATATACTGTATTTGAAACAACAAAAACCCATTGGCACACTGAATGTAGATTTACAATAAAACATGTATCTGTTCTAAGTCTACAACATCCAAATTCAAAATGCTCTTAAAACAAAACATCAAAAAAAAAATGTTGAGTTATTATGAAGAAAGAAATTACACACTCGGTGGTTTTGGAGAGTTTATAGTCTTCAAAGCATTCTCTAGATGTTAAATCCTAAATAAAGGCTTGAAGACCTCCATGAAAAAAAACCTCACTAAGAAAGACAAATCAGAACAAATATATAAATCCTGTGTCACACAATACTACATTTAGGTACCCACACTTTTTTGTGAAAAATGTGGAGAATAGGTCACAGACACTAAATAGAGGTACAAGCAACCTGTAGCCCTGCAGGACTAGATTAAACTAAAAATTTTCCATTTTTTTATTTTAGTGTAAATAAATGTATTTGTAAATTTATATTATACACTGAAATGCAATCCTTAAATCATCTAATTTGTACAGAAGAACTGCAAGCATTTTGATAGGACGGCTGACTTAATGTGCTCTGGAGCTTTAACAGGCAACATTTCACAGCGTTTTTATGTGCTTACATAAAAAAATGACTACGTGCTAGTATCAACCTTGGGGTTTTGCTCCTAATTCTAGCAGGGCTGGAAGACACCTCAGGAGCACATGCTATTAATATATAAGGATATCGCTCCTGACAGTTCATAGAAAGGCTTCCGGTTGATTCTGTGGGGTCTCCTGCATTCCCACTCAGAATAATCTCTGCCCTTTCTCCACTTTACATGCTCCTCCATCAAGGTGTTGCACTGCAGTTTGTATTCCACCTATTGAGGAAGCCTAGATAGAACTGCATTCGAAACTACATGTGTTACTCCTTGAACAGTCAGAGGAGTCAGTGTTGAGCAGCACAAGCCACTACTCCTCTCTTCAGGTGCCAAGTACCTAAAAATACACCCGAAAAGCATCAATAAATTAAAGAAAAGCATTCAACTTGCATTTATGTAATAGAAAACCGAACTACAAAGCAACAATGGGCATCAGGTAAATGTATCCAATACAATTTGCAGGCATAATTGAAAGCATTACTGCCTAATCAGACATCTAAAAGCAAAGCATGCTCAAACAAAATGTCTATAGACTCATTAGTTGGCAGCCATTCCATTACAATCACACATAATGTCAGTAGTGCCTTGAACCTGTGCCAATGACAACAGCATAAATTTTGCATCTCATTTCTGTGGTCATAAAATTAATGATCAGTTTAAAAATACTTCTTTGCAAAAGTTATTGCACAAAGAAATGACATGAATGTGTCCCTGTTATGTAGTCACAAAGATAATTAAGGAGTTGATGCTCATTAATATAGTTTCTTGTTTCCCCAGAATACCACATGATTTATCTGGAAGTTGAAAAAAAAAGTTTAATTAACAGTAGCTAGTTAACAGTTATAACAATAACAGAAATATGTATATGAACTGACTCTATTCTCCAGCTTCTACAATTTAAACTAACCTCTTACAGGTTTCATAGCAGAATCAATATTTTATGTTATCTGTAAAAAAAAGCCCATACAATGTCTTTCCTTATTAAATGCTACCTTTTCCATTACAGCTTATTTATTGATTTAGGAAATAATGCATACCAAAGGTTAAGTGTACCACATCAGGAACGGAGCATAAACCAAACTCTCCTCATTGTAACAAGGGCTGCACTTCAGTCCCTGTCCCCTGTTCTGATTTCCAACAGATTTAGTTGGTAAAAGCTGAATATAATGAACAGGACCATACTACTTTATATGAATCCAGTTTAAAAAAAAAAATAATCCAGACTTTTTCCCCCCAAGAATTCATTTTCTTCTGCAATAGTGTGATTATAGTAATGAACTCCTAAGCATTAAAGATACTGCTTCCACCACTAAATCTAAAAAAGAGCAAGATGTTCCAGCTAGTGCCTCTGAAAGACTTGCTAGCTCGCATCCTCAGATCACTAAACACTTTCAATTTATTTCTAAAAAAGTCTAGACAGAGTGATGCATTAAAATTGCTCAAGTATAAGAGAAATAAAACAACTCACAAAAAGACATGCAGGTCAGAACACCCTGCTTCTTGCCATTTCGGAAGGTCCCAAGTCACAGCAGGTTGAAATCACTTCCTCCTGTCCAATCTCTCCTGCGGTAAGAACTCACCAAAGGACTGGATGAAGCCATCAAGCAGATCAATGTAAGGTTCTCACTACACAGTTTTCCACAAAAATAACTAGACAAAGTTGCTTTCAAACTGGCAGAGATACACTTTAGCCCCTTGATAGTTGCAGCTGATTCTTTAAGAAGATGCTACTGATCCAATCCACCAGTCATCTTGCAAGACTAGATTCTTCTGACAGCTACTTTCTCAAGGTATGCTTTGCTATGCAATCTGCTCCAACACACTCATTCCTGAAGAGTCTTCTAGAGTCTCATATTAACATGATGGGTTTAATGGCTTGGTTTTTAAAGGTCAAGTTGGAATTCTTTAGCAGCTATTTGTTAAAACAATACTGAAACAGCATTAGGTTTGTAAGCAAATACGCTACAAGGAAGAAAGGCAACACAACTTTTACATGCTGAATTTCCTCTTGTTCTGATGATGCACATCAGGATAAGGCCATTTTGTGCTGCACTAGTGGCTATATATTGAGCTGCTTGAAACTGCACTTGGCACAGACACTTCAGAGGTTAACAGCTGCGTGTAGCTGAAAAGGACAACACAGTGACTTGCCTACAATGAAACCCTCCAGACTTCCAGTATAGAGTGATATTTGCCACACTTCTAACGCATCCGATGGTGTCTCCAGAAATACATCATGATGATCCTCAGAGGACTGTGTAACAACTAAGCCATATCTTTCCCATTTATGGTTAAATACTAATGATGTATTTATGCTCCTGACTGAAAGCTCAAGTGTGTTAAATCACAGAAGTCGCATCCACATACTGCTCTGATGACCACAAGCTACTGCCTCCCTTTCTCAAGTCCAAAAAGACTCCTACCTGCTGCTACTTCCTGCAAAACAGAGTATATAGCAGAAATCTCACCTCCACACGAAACAGGGGGGGACGACAAACCACAACCTAGAAAATACAAAGCCTTTGCATATAGTGCTACTCTATCAGCTTGACTATTTCCAGGACACAGATGTCTCAGGCTCCAGACACCCGCTGCTCTGCCAAGAGCCAAAGAGGCATCTGAGTCATTTAAAGGTTTCCTACAGGTGCTCCCAGTAATTACATAGAGAAGAACACCAATGCTCTAGAGACACACGTTTATCTTATATTACACTGAAATTAAAATGAAAGTGGACCTTCATCAGTTTTTATCAGACTGAAAAGTGGTAGTTAGCAAATGTCATATCATAGTTTTCTGCATAAATAGTGCCAAAGTCGTGTGCTGCAGATCAGATATAAGGTGCACCGAGTGCTTTATGGGGAACTTGTTCTGCAAATTCCCATATTATGACTCAATTTGGCTAGTACTTTTGGTGTCTCACTTTCAACACTGAGCCAAAATCTTTTGTGAAAAGTGCTTAAAAATATATATTTTACTAAAATAAATGCAAAGAACAGATGGCAAGCGACCTTCAAACACAAATACAGTTTCTAGGGTTTATAGTGCTTCTGCCAACTTTAGCACTATTTTTAGCATAAATTGAAAACAAGGTTCTTTTAACTAAACATTTTGGCAGCCATGGTATTGATTCCATTAATCTCAAAACAGAGAAATGCCAAAAACTGTATTAACTCAGAATCTTTGACAAAGTCCAGACTTTTATATCCTTAGTGGAATACTAGTCTTATAAAAAATGAATCCAATTTGTATGAAAATTATCTTAGTTTTCAAGTTCCTTCGCAATTCTAAGATCTAGAACAGGTCACTTTGAGTGTGACTATGGCTTTTTCATTTTGCTTAAACTGCTTAGATGAAGAGTCAAATATTTCAAATGAAAAGAAAAAAAAGCAGCAGTGTCTAAGAGAAAAAGACATTTCTACTGAGTTCCTTAGTTTAAGAATAAAATAAATATAATAAATGTTTAATAACTCCATAAATAAAAATAAAATTTGTGGAAAGATTAGTGGTTTGAATATTAATATAACTGTACATTTTGTGTCGTAAGAACAACATGCACTTTCTTTGTCCATAAATCAACATTATACTTAACTGTAAGAGTCAGTGTAAAATCAGATAACACATCACACATAAGAATTAAATATTTTCATGTACAATGAATTTAGTGTCTTTAATTTTCATGTATATCCACTCCCCCTAAAAAGCTTCATTTTTTCAGTGTGTAGACACAAAAGATGGTTTTTCCAGCATATTTACTGACCTGACAGACAATATAAGAAGGCTGCTTTTTAAGAGGATGCAAGAAAATCCTCAAGTTCATCAGTCTTGCAAAGAAGTTGCAAAGAAGTATGTATGCACTTTCTGAAAGTTAGAGATATGCACACAGATGATTTTGGTTTTAAGGACCCTGGTTCTACTTGTGCGCATGCTCTTCAATTTTTTTTTATTCTTCTTTTAAACCTCCTTGCCTTATCTTTATGGAAGGTAAGATTCTGTATGCTAGCGGCCAAAGCCCATACAACAAGAGCTCATATACAATACCTTGGTCAAACTGAATAGCCACCACATGCAAAGGCAGTGGAACTTCAAGAACATGCCATGGTGAAAGAGAGTGGAGTGACAAGTTGATGCCCACAAAGCATACCTGAGGAAAAAACTCACAAGCTGAAGGAGCTGCTGCTTGAGAGACCAGAGTCAAGTTTCATTACATTATACAGGAAATGTATGAATTTTGAAAGTGTTAGTCCACTTCTTTCAACCTCCAAAAGATTCTTCTGGATGCCTCTGGAAGGATGACAGGTCACAACTCACAAGGTTCTTGAAAACAGCTGATATAGTATGATAATTCATGTAGTATGATAATTACTATACCATGATAATATGGCACATAGTATGAACCATTCTTTACCTTCCCTTTCAACTACAACAAAGATTATTTTATTTGCATTAAAAAAATGGAGTAACTGCTACCACAAAACAAGGAACAGCAAATACGAATTTTAAATGTGCACAGTAATTTTTATTCTTCCTAGTTTGTCTCAGTGCAGTTTCCACATTTCTGCTTCCACCTCTTCTTTTTTCCTAAAAGATATTCTCCTTTTTCACCTTACATTTCAGGATATTTCTTCTTTCTCTGGAGGGGGAAGATCAGGAAAATGTCTGACCATCACTGCCACCTCAGTTTTTAATCTTTTATCAAATTTTCCATTTTTTGAATGTCTAGGTGTGCACAGAGGTATGAATGGGCACAAAAGTTGACCTCACTCAGCTGCTGCCGCTGCTTTGTTACACTAGTAGCTGGCCAAGAATCTGACTGCTTACCTCCATGTGGGTCCTTTGTTCTACACCTACACAACTCACTCCTAATTTGTACAGGCCTGAAGAATGACACAACCAAATAAAGTTTAACACACACTTCTTGATCTCTGGAAAATATACCAACAACCCATACCACTGAACCGCATTCCCTCAAATATTTTGCAAGTAAGTGCGGGCTCCCATTTCTCGTGAATTTTTCATATTCGTGCATGTAAACGCACATGAATTTGGAGAAATTTATCCTTGCCTGCAGAAAACAATGGTATAACTTTAGAGCCCTCTCGTTTTATTGATAAATACTGAAAGAAAACTAAAGTGTCAGCGTTTGCAAGCTTCACCATCTGTACATAGTTCTGATTTGAACAAAAAAGACACGAGAATTAAAAAAAGCAATATATCCTTCTTAAGAATAAAATGCACGCTAATAAAAAGAATAAGACTGAATACAATTTTCACAGAAATCAAAGCAAGTTATACTGTAACAATTACAGACTATACCAATTAAATCATCCATTTTCCTGGAGATAAATCTCATCTTTATTAATAATTTGTTGAATCGGAAAAGAAATTCTGAATCAAATTGCCAATGAAGAAAGTAAATAGACTACAATTCTCTCGACCTTCAAAAAAAGCACACCAGTAAATGCAAACTTTGTTCTCTATAGACAATTCTCATGTTTATTAGATAGTCATAGCCTCAGAAAGTTTTTAAATCTGCAAAAACATGCTCTCCAGAAAGTCAGATGCATTTGCGATGAAACAACCATCCCGCCTAATTTCATGTTAGTCATTTTCGTAATAAAATAACATTTGACTTTCCTATCCTTAGTTCTGTTGGACAGTGAGGAGAGGAGGGAAACTACATTTTAACTTCAGTAAGGGTGCTGAAGTGCAATATAAAAAAAATATAGCAAGTTATTTTAATACAATCTTTAAATAATCACACAGTTCACGTTTACAAAATCTTGGCAATGTTTGGGAAGTTTCAAGTTGTATTTTCTCTTTCAGTTGAACTGTTATGGCTATATAACTTGATTTAAACAGGGATAAGAAATGTATGAACTTGTTGTGCCTTGTTATAACATTACTTGCCTAATACAACTTACATATTTTCACTTTATCAGGAGGCACGCTGTAGCCTACACATTTGAATCTCCTTGTCCAGAAACAGACAGTTCTTCAACCACTGCAAAAAGTGAAGTTTTGCATAGGCTTTTTTGACCTCGCACTGTGACCCTCATACCAGCGTCCACAGGCTATAGGTCATGACCTCAAGAATTAGCATCATGGAAATAAGAGCCCTTCCAGGTTTAGCTACAGAGCAGAACACTGTAGCAACAAACTCCTCAGTCTTCTCTAAACTGAGCTCTGCAGCTTTGTTTTAACTCCACTAGAAGACAATAGATAACCCACACTTCAGTTTTCATTACTTGCACACTAAATCATCTCCTCTGCAACTAAAGGCCTGAGCTCCCACTGCACTATGAGAACATTCATTCAGTGTGGATCGAAAGCCAATATCATATTGCCACTAGATGATCCTATTAAAAGGTTAAAGAAACATCACTATGGAATTGAAGACTTTTGCAATGTTAAGAAAAAAGGCTGAAATAAGTTATGCCTACTAAAATTTTATCTCCTAAGCAGGCTGCTTTGCATACACTTCCTCTGAAAAACAAACAAACAAAAAAAAAAAAAAAACAAAACCAAAAAGCCTGCACCACATGGTCTTTTGCAATGCTATGCTATTGCTAATTAAGCCAGACATAACAAGCTCCATTTATATTAAATTCTGAGCTATATTTCTAAACTAATCTTTTCATCAGTAAGCGTTCTCAGATGTGTTTAATGAAGGGAATGGGACCTAGCTTTGAGCGATGGTTTAGCGAGAACTTTGCAACAGGGAAGCTTTTCCCTGCGTTCCTCAGCAGGGGGAGCCAGCCCCCTCGGCCTTGAGGCAACCCGGGCACAGCCGAGTACTGCAACAACCAGCATCTTCTGCTTATGCCGAGAGTCTGTCGGTGGGCAAAAATACACCGGGGGGGGGGGGGCGGGAGAAAAAAGGCAGCACGAGATTTACCTTTATCCTGGAATTCTTGAGGATAACTGCAAAAAGAAGAAGGAACAACATAAAGCAATCAATGCACGCTTGCAAATCCACAGTACTAGAACATAGCATAGAACAATTACTAGTTTTCAACAAGGTTTGTAGTCAAAACTTAGCGCTGCAACTTTTCCTTACTTTTAAAGTCTTTATTTTTGGCTACAATATTCAGTCAGTTTTTCTTTTGCCTTTGCAGTTGAGAGAATCCCCAGTCACTTCAAGGAAGACTTCGACAAAACCAAACTCAGAGCAGCCTTTTCTAGGAATATACATCTACTCAGGTATCTTAAACATACAAAAGCATCTTTAATTTTAGTAATAAATGTTAATATATTTCAGTAAGTTCTAAATGTTATATATAATTTCAGATGTTGATATATTTCAAAGAGTCTTGTGCACACGTAATAGCCACTAAGCATACTTTAAAAATAACACAGTAGGTCAGCTGGAAAAAAATCCACAAATAGTGGTTTTAGTTGCACTAATTTATGAAATCCAAATGAAAAACTATTAATAATTAACTAGAAATTAAAAAGTCCATGCATGCCTAAATTAAAAAAAATAATAAAAAATGTCAAATAAGAGATCTCAACTTATTTAATGCCTAAAAAAAAAAAATCTGTCATCCCAGAGGGAAAAAATACTGTTTCTTCAGAGATAAATCTTGGTATTTCAAAACCAAAAATAATCATAGGATACAGTTTGATGTATGATGATAAATAATCAGGACAGAGTTATGTAAAATGACATCTCAAGAAGCATGCATGGACTAGAGTTTATGTGAAAAGAAGAGGATTTCACCAGAAATAACCAGCAAATAAAATGCAGCTGGCAAGACCATCTTTATGG
This sequence comes from Buteo buteo, assembly GCF_964188355.1. NCBI lineage: Eukaryota > Metazoa > Chordata > Aves > Accipitriformes > Accipitridae > Buteo > Buteo buteo. The sequence goes on from NC_134172.1 coordinate 38,015,561, forward strand.
ACAATAAGCAGTAGTGTATGTATCAGGTTAGTCAGTAAGGAGATGCTTACAAGTAATGCGCAGGACAGAAAGGAAGGGTCTAGGGATAAGAAACTGAGAAATGCAAACAGAAATAAAAGGCCAAAGCTCAGAAATCCTGCATAGCAAGTGGCAGTAACAGTTAGGCACAGCCCAATATGTGGGATGTGAAAATCAAAGATGACTACAATGTGCATTTATTTTGTAGCCTGCATGAAAAGCAAAACGCTGTTAACAGTGAATAATATTACACGAGACAAGGAAGGAATTAGAAATTAAAATAAGACATGAAATCATGGGGTCACGTAAGTGAATAGCAAAGGATTCAGTGTCAACTGTGCTTATAACTGCAGGTTCCCTCCTTTGATATTTCATCATCCAAAAAAACATAGTTGAGTCTTAATACTGAAGAAAAAAGTCAGTATCTGACTGTATCTGCATGTCATCTGTATAGTCCCAGTGAGCTCAATAACCCAAAAGGGAAAGCACAAAGAAAACAGAAAGAAAATCCTGGTTCCTTAAAAAAATATATTTATTTACATATTTTTAATATATATATATAATATTATTATTATTATTATTATTATTATTATTATTATTATTATTCTCCTCTAAGCATTTACAGTCTGTGTCAAAAGCACACAAATCTTCAATCACAAGATTTTGGGACACATCTCATGTCTTCCTGCTGTTAAGTGTGATATAGAGAATGATGCCCTCACCAGATGATTGTGCTGTCTTTGAAACTGTAAACAAGTTGCCATAGAGGCAGGAGCATGTCATCAAAGGAAAGGTTAGGAGACATCACACAGGACTGATCAGTAGAAAAACACTTTGGAAATAACAATGGGAAAAGAACAAGTAGTACTAGATTATATCCTAGTTGATTAGAGTTGTAAGAAAAGAGATTTTGCAAAGAAAATTTTGTAGTGCAAATAAAACTACAGCCAAATCTCTTTAGCTGAATTGTTTGACTGAAATTAAAACACAATAGAACAGAGTCTCAAATCATACCCAATATTTAAAAAAAAAAAGAACAAACCACAGCCCTCTACTTGGTGTCACAGTATTTCACTATTTTAACACTGCTGAAACAAACTTATGATCTATAAATAGTTTCCAGTTATGTTTCAATCTTCTTTTACAGAGTTAAACAACAGAATATACAGCAAAGCAAACTCAACATTGAATTATGCTGTTTTATACCAGCTGAGTATGGTGACAGGAAGCTCATTCATATTCTCAATGCACTATATTTCTCGTGTTTTAATGAATCTTACCAAAGCAGAGGTGAAGGCAAGCTCTACCCAACCAGCTTGCAATCAGGGTTCAGAATATTACAGCAATTCAAATGGGACAAATACTTATGTTCCCATTTTTTACTAAATTGTAGCAGCTTCAAGAGATATAAAGACTTGAACCCATGCAGATATTTGACAAAATCAGGACCTAGACAGATTTTTTAATTGTTAACATTGTTAATGGTTATTAAAAGATTGTAAAAACTTAAGTTATCAGTAAGTTACTTCATAATATATTAAAGCCATGAAGCTCACTTACCTTGCCTTAACATCTTTTATCTTCTTAAGAAGAACTTCCCTTTTTTCTTTTGCTTTCCTGGATAGATTTTCTCCCTTTAGCGTTTGGGAAATAAATGTGTCAACGTCTAAATAAAGAAGAAAAAAAATACACCTCAAAAAAAGATAAATACTGCTGTAACAAGCTTGTCCTGATATGACTCTGAAAACACCAAGAAAATTATTTTCAAGCCTACACAGAGTAGTTAACGGACATTTCAGATTCTAAATGGGATACATTTGTTCTCTGATCTACTTATGCTTAGCACAGCAAATCCTATGGTGACATTTGATTCTTGCTCACTTAATTATGCCACATAAGTCCTAATAAATTGCAGTACTATAACAATTAATTTCCATCACCTAAAGTAAGGGATAAAGCTAAAACACGGAAATAGCTTTTATGCACCTATTACTGCCATGTTACTTCAGAAGTTCAAGTTACAAAAATGGTTGAGTAATTCATTATTTCAGCAGTAACACCTGAAATTAGTAGTACCCAGCTACTAATACAGGCCACTTACTGATTACATTATTTTCAAATGTTCTCACATTGTCTCAGAACTCCCTACTTGGCTAAAAGTTCATATCCAAAGCCTTAATCCTGCAAACAATTAGGTAGGCACAATAACCATACCGAAGGAGTCAAGTTCAAGCGTGTACTTGAAGCTAAGCATACCTGCACTTGTAGAATCACAAACTAAGGCTCTAACCTGCACTATAATTTTTAATTCTTACACAGAAGATACATTTATATGGTCATGTAGAATCAAAGCATTCCACAAAAGTTACCATGGTTCTTTGTAATACAGTAAATATCCATTCCATAGGATAAAAACAATGCAGTGATTGAGAATTTGGGGGAGTATAACTCCTCCAGTAGTATGTTTTCTTGATTAACAAAAACAATTGTGAAAACTTAACTGTAAAAGATTCTTATAGTTACCAGTCAACAGACAATTATCCTGAAAACTGAGAAGTAGAAATATGACCAAAAAATCCTGCATCTTAAATTTCTCAGCTGTGTGGATAATAACTGTTCATTGAATAAGGGAAAGCATACGTAAGTAACAAACACTTCCACATGGTGCCTGCCCACTCCTCCATACACACACACGTATATATATACATACACACACACACTTTGGCTCAATCTGTGTAGATGCAAATAGATATGGATAGTATTATTTTAGTCCTCTAACTTTTCAAATCAGATGAGACGTTCCATTTTCATAAAGAAATACAGAACAGCCAATGAAGTACTCAAATGTTTGCATGCAAAAGTTTACATTTTAAAACAATATTAAATGAATAGTTACTGCAGATTTCCTAACTTAAAAACCTTAATTGCCTGCTTTTTTCTTTATAAAACAGAAGTTAAACAGAAACACATCCCAATTTATATTACAGGCTGCAAGAAAACAATTTAAGTCAGAAGTTACTCTTTGAGAACACCAATTACAAAGATGTTGTTCTTTAAAAATAATTTACCAGATTATTTAGATTGCTGCCTTCACAAAGTGTGGCAAAAATCTTTTGGTTTTTTTGAAGTATTTTGGAGTTCTGAAGAATAATATTGTTCCCCCTCCCATAAGACAGAGAACCTTCCCCATTACATTTTCCAAAGAAGTCCTGAAGGAGGGAGACCCATACTCAGTTCCATGGCATTCCTTCTTTAAAAGGACAGAAGGAAAGGCACTTAACATGTGTATTAATGAATCCTCCATACACACCCCTAACAGACACTAGCTGTACACCAAACATCCCTAGAAACATTTTGTCCTAATGCACAGAAAATTCGTACATCTTCATAAATTCCAATTATTGGAATTGCCGATCGATCAGGCAAATAAGGACCCACGTAATCCAAAGACATTGACCAACCACAAAACTTAGGCCCAAAAAGTGATACTTTTACTACTGAGGGCAAAAAACAAAACCATCAACGTTTTTTCCTCTCAATGAAACCCAACAGGATTTTCCAGTACAGATCAACCTTTCACTCGGGGAGGGACAGGCCAATTAAATATTTGTTCCTTCATACTTCTACATATTTATTTCAAAAGTTAGATAGCAGCTTCAAAGTTCTACCTAGGCAGCAATATGTGGAAGCTTAGGGAATTATTCACATTTATAAGTAAGGAGCAATGCTTGCACAGTAATCTTTGGACACCAATTAATCACAGAACTTGCTTCAAAAGTCTTCATTTAAACTGAGCAGGCTTCTTTTACTTCTTGGAAAAGCTCAAAACCCAGCTGAGAACACTGCTGTCTCAGGTTTTGACTGACTGTCAAAGCTTTTTTCAAATACAAATGTTGACATAACACAATTAAGGAGTATGTGGGTAAGAGAAACCAAGTTGATTACCATAAGCAAGAATTACCACTTCTGGCTTAAAATACACTGTAGATACGAAAATTTGAGGACCAACTACATTGCTGACAGAACCTGTTCTTTTCTGGAAAAGCCTGGACTTCAAAATCAGAAATAATGCAGAATTTTCAGCCATGGAGGGATGGGGCAGAAGTAAATGTTCCATTTATTCTCAGTATAAGACGACAATGTGTTGGAGGAGAGGGGCGAAGGAGACAGACAGAAAGAGAGCAAGCACACACATGATCTTGACAAATTTGTAGTTTCTAAACGGCAGCAGCATGTACAGAGAAGACATCCCTGGGATGGCTTCCCTCTCCCATGAGATTGTGAAACAAGTTGTCTGAGCTTAGGTATCCACAAACAGAATGCACTGTACTCATCACGGAATGCTATTACTTCCGTGTGTCCAGAAAACACATACAGCTTGATTCATCACAACCCCAAAATATGAAGAAAGATCTGATGGACACATGATCTTCAACAGGACGCTACAGAAGCAGTTTACTTGAAAATTACATGTTACTGTATTGTAGATTTTCTTATCTACTCACAATTACACAGAATGTTACATATCTTGCTTAAGCCATCTTCTGATCTGGTGGTGTAAATCTATCCAGGATGTGTCAGATGCACATGACACAAGTGACTTATCCTAAGCTCCTCTAGACAAGAACAAAAAAGTTATCTAAGTTATGATCACCTCTTCACTACCTGTACTTCCACACTGTGGAAGAGTATGGAAAGCTTCATCACTGGCTTAACATAAGGGAACATTCACACAGTTTCTATGACATTCCACACAGTGATTTACCTTGGAACGAGAACAGAACTCAGGGCTTCAGTATGACAGATGCAAGTCTCATACAGTGAGTAAGCTTCAGACAGAAGCCACAAAACTTACCCATTTCTCACTGCTATTCTAGTCACTTACTTGCTCTTCCTTCTCCAGGATGATCCAAAACTTGCTCTCTCCTCTGCTAGTTTAATGCTACACAGAAAAGGAAAGTGTAAACTACTAGCCAGAAGCACTTGAGTGTACTTATTTCTTTCATGCTTCAGTAGCAGTTGGTCCACTGAGGAATTTAAAAAGTAATAAAAGATAAATTCCAAAAAGAAAACCTCTTTGAATGGATTTCTGACTTAAAAGCACTTTTACTAATCAGTTACCATACAACAAACAAAACAAATTATCTCTTTCAATAAATCGTTTGTTTCTAACAAACTAAGCAGTTATTTAGTATCACACATTGCACAGACTCAGCTATTTCCATTGAAAACACTAAAATTTCAAAGAGAAATAAACTTTGGAAACCTATTCAACACCTCTTAACTTCTTTTAAGCTTGTGTGTTAGACTGCCTGATAGCTTGAATACCCATATTTGTTGCTTTGTTTCTTAAAGCTCATGATTTTAACTTCATCTGAACCATACCCCAGAGAAATTATTTGCCTCCAGAAATGAACAATAGCTGCTGAACTGTAAGATCCAATTGATACGATCCACTCACAAATTGCTCTGTCAATACAGGTTACAAACTGACAGAAAAGGGAATTCATGCTGCAGTCTAGCTCTGTCCACTTCAACCAGCTCATACAGTTCAAAGCTTAATTGCCATTTCATACAACAGTCAAAAGCTGAAAGGTCATTTTAATTTCATTTTCATCTATATTCCTTTTATAAGGAAGAAAGTTATGATTTATTTTGCTTTTCATTGTTACAACATTTTGTGGTTCTCCTTACTCCCATGATTATAAACAGATAACACTGCAAGTCTTTAATTGTTTTAAGTCTTTGGGGCTATTTTCTTTAATGAAGGCTGAAACTACACAGACGGGCTTTTTCAAGAATGTTGTAAATTTTTAGCCCAAAGCAAGTGCTGCGTTAAAGAGTGCTAATCATAACAAATCATAGCACTTTTGTGTTTACAGGGTTTAATATTGTGATCATAAGTCGCACTTAATAAACAAACATACTTTGGGCAGAAGTACCTCATTTTTGTGTCAGGGTGGGCCAAACGGAGTCTCATAGAGGCACTCAAAGACTGTGCCCAGGGTCTTCCTTTCTCCCCTCCTTCTGTAGATAACCAAAACATCGTCCATCACGCTATCAGAAAGTTAGTCACTTCTTCATGCCATGCAAATGACAGAGAACAATTATAAACTGGCAGTGAGATAGGTGTGTTTCCACTCACATAGCAGGGCATACACACAGGTCCCTCCCTGTCTGTGACCTGAGGAAAATGCAGGCTCCTGTTTTGGGGCTGGACACACATCTGTCATCTGACAAGGGACACTTGCATGGGGTCACCTGGCAGATGCACTGCCAGTCACACAAGAAGGGAATGGCAGGTCAACAGAACAATTCCTCCAGCCACCAGCCTTCTCCCATCTCTCTCCTCCGCCTCAATGACTGAGAAAGCCAGAAGCCGGCTGCAAGCCAGAGAATTTGGGAAGGCAAGCCAGAGAAATTTGGAAGGTAGCTGCAAGCTAGGCACATTGGTGCAAACACACCGTGCAAATGTGACCAACATTAAACAGACTGCCATGTATCTTTCAGCTTTACATGGGCTGGCATTAGAAAGCAATTAATTAATTTGATTTCAAAGTTTTCATGCAATTCATTAATTGGGAACAGGTCTGAAGACAAATTATCAAGCAGTACCTGGGACTGCCTGTCCTCTTGAATCAAGAAATATTTGAGGATTTTGCTTCTGCTCTCCTCCTTCCTTCCCAACAATATTTAAAAGTCTCTCTCCAGAGTTTGCTAAATTATCTTTTAAAAAAATATATATACACCTATATAGAAACAGAACACATGATGTAAAATAAAAGTCATTGACACTCTAAGATATCTAAAAATATCACATTGATCCAGCCTAACAAGTAGATGAGCATTCCTTTTAGCACAAAGTCCTGGAAAGGACTGCCTTTAGAAACTGCTGTAGTTTGTAGCTGCTTAAATCCCCAAAAGCAAGGCTCTCTTGCCGTGTTGCCACATACAAAGTGAGTATTGTGAAAAACATTGATGCTCAACAGTTTCGTTAGTGATTTATAAAGCAGAAGTACACCCAAACTGCTAAGACCCCTCAAATGAAGTAAACAGATAAGACATCTATTTTAAGAAATTAAAGAAGAAAAATCAAAATCAAGGACTATATATCTCTAATCTCATTGGCTGAGTAGTTGAGCATCCTCTCTCTACATTAAAGAGGTGAGAAAAGATGAAGCTGTAACATATTAAGCATATCATGAAAAAAACACACCAGTACAAATCATGATCAAGTTACAAAGTGATTCCAAATGAACTATAATAAAAAAATGTTAAGGATTAACCTAAAGATTTACACTGTATGCCACGTTATGCTGCATCTATTGTGGTTTGTTGACGTATGATTATGAAAGAAACGTAAACCCAGTCAGATGAGAAAGATAGACTCCACGTTAATTGAAAAAGACAAACTAAGTGAATAATGAGTATATAAAAAATAGCCTATGCCATTTTTATCACCCATATATGACACTTACTCTCAAATTTATGGCTGAGACAATTGAACTATGTTTCAAATCACTGGAGGTTATTTCTTACCAGGAATGCCTCTGTGCATTTTTTCACCTCACTGTTTCTATTCTTATTCCATTACTATTGAAATACATATATATTACCAAAGCTGTAAATACATGTCTACTTAGAAGATGTCTACAATAATCACCCTGGTTTATCTTGTAAAGATGGATTCTTCAGCAAGACCCAGCATTCATTAAAGCCTTGGGAACATGAATATGATACTTTAAAACAAAGAGTAAAGTTTTAAACAACAATACCCTTTCAAAATTGAACCAGCCAATGAAGAAGAGCTATGCTGTACCTAGGTGGCTTTTCTTATGATGGGAATGTAAGAAGCAAGTCCAGCAACAGCTGACAAGAAGGTCAAAAGAGGACAGTTCATTTTCTGGGCATCAAGGGTAAATATAATGCCCAAAAAATAAAAGGTAAGCAAAATTAAACTCATGCACTGGATCCACCGTCTTGTAGTTTTCTTGCCTTGCCCTCTTCTGCATTCTATTTCCAGGATGCAACTAAACAAATGGATAAACAATATTAATTTGAAGAAAAAATTAGAGGAATCACATTGAAAAAAAGGCCATTTGGACAATATGACTAAGTATTTAAACAAACTGAATAATATCTGGGTGAAAACAGTCTCTAGAGCAAGAACATTGGCTTCCGTTTAGGTTGGAGTTTTTGTTTAGTAGAACAAGGAAAATGGATGTTGGGACTGGATATAAGGTTCCATATGAACTAGAGAAAGAGTTTTATTCCATTTTCATAGCAGATATCTTTGTAACTTTTAAAATATGAACACAGAAGATTCAAACTGGACATACTGCAAAGTGTGAAAGGAAAACTGAATAAAAAAAGCAATAGGACCCTTACTATAGTCACAGGTGTCATGAAGAGGGAAAAAGATATAAATGATACTGTATCTAATGATCATGACACCATCAAACACTCTGGAAAAAAAAATTCTTAACTCCAATTAAATCTCCATTATTGAAAAAACTCAAGAGTTTTCTCTTTCTTTTTTCCAATCAAGATGACTGAAGCAACCAGCCTGATTTACGTTACAGGAGAATTAATATGCCTTTGGGGAAGAAGCAGCCTCCAAAATCCTTCTCAGCTATAGACAAGCCAAAACTTAGACCCTGCATCAAAGAGTAAGGAAAAACAAAAATGAGCAGGCCTCCAACAATCTACATAACCAATAATAGTTTGACAGCAAGAAAAAAACCCAAACACAAGTAACATCCCACCTTGCCAAACACCCACAAAAAGATCCTGAACATATAAACATGACAGAGGATACCTTTTCAAAGGAAGAAAAGGCACAACAGGGCTGGGCTTCCTTCACTAAATTGCAAAATCTCAAGCATCATCTAGAAGGTGCAGAGACACAAGTAGGGAATGAAGAAGTTACATACACTACCACACACGTCCCCGGTGTAAAAAGAAAGATAAGAAAGCAATAAAATTACTTTCTCCTCCCACCAGGAGTTCAATTCATAACCAGAGGACCCTGTTTCTGTCTCCAGTGTTTCCCTCCCACCACTTGAACAAGGCAGAGAACAGAGGATGGGATTGTGAAATCCCAACAATCCTCTGCAATAAGCCTATTGCCACACTGACCTTTCCCCTTCAACTTTACAGAAACAGCTTCCTCCTGTTCCTAACTAATGCAGTTAGCCCTGAGCTCAAGCTGTGCTTCTGCCTGGAACATTTCAGCGCCACTGACATGCAACTGTAATGACCCTGCCAGCATGTGTGACAGAATTTGTTTTTGCATTAAAGATATAATATTGTTTAGGTTCAAAGTAAAGCACTCACAAGTCAGAAAGTTTCCTGTGCAACTTTAATTCATCCCCTGGTGTGTTTATTCCCATTATCACCATGTTTAACTACAGGAGCACTTAGTATGTTTTCCAGTAGGCCTCCTACTTGTTCAGCATAGTGGGTGGACGGTACTCCAACAATCAATCAAGGCTAAGCAGGGATAAGGAAATCCATACGATCACTCCTCCACTTGTTGCAGAAGTTGGAAATAGTAGGCAAAAAGACCAAGGAGAGGAGGAAGAGCAAAATAGTTACGAGATTTCTGTATCTGTCACTGCCTCACTGCTATGTGAATACTGGGCTAAAAAAAGGTGCTTTGCGCTTGTCAGTAGACCTTAACTGCATGTTCTCAACAGAACCTGACAGGAAGAAGCAGCCGGCACTTGTAATGGCCACTGAATACAGACATCCAACTCACATTATTTTCTGGAGAAACCAACAGCATGGAGGCAGGAGAATTTGAATTCTAATTCTATTCCACCATTGATTATTTTTTGCAACCCCAGATCACATCTTGTTTATTACACTAATTTTACCAACGGGAAAACAATATTCCCTCATCTCAAAGAGGTGCTGAATCAATACTTGTGAGCCATTAAAATAATACATTAAGAAGCACCCTTGAAGAAAAACATGCAGGAATTAATAACTATATACTCACTGCAGTCTTTGTACTGTCTAAGAGTTGCTTAATGAATAGTAAAGATATTACAGAGCTCCCTTCCTTCCTCCATTACCATACATCTTCACTACATTAATAGTTTGAGCAAAAAGAAGCAGGAGACTACATAATTAAAGATTACCAGAACCTAAGCACATCAGTAAAAAACTGCTCATGCAGTCTGAATTACTCTAGTTTCTAACTTTCATGCACTTAACTGGTAACCTAAAAAAAAAAAAAAAAAAAAAAGAGCGATTATGTTACACAAACTGTGAAAAGTAATACCATATTTTTCAAAAAAGGGAGCACATTATTGAATTTTTACATTGTATACCCATAATTATCCTTATATTTGTTTCCCTTTGATAATTCTGCAACTAAGAATTAAAAGTTACAAACTACTGGTTGTTCCTTACTACCCCATCTCCACCCTGCTGGATTTCTGCTTACTCTGTAATTATGTTGTCACAAAATTAGCAAGTGTTAAGCTCATTTTGCATCCAGTTCCAAAACAAAATTAGGTGTGAATGCTAATTAAGTTGAAAATATTACCGTTACAGTTGTAGAGAGGTATTATGTAGCATTTGTGCTACCATAATAGTAAAACAAAGATTTAAAATCATTGGTAAATCACTGCATTCTCTTCTTAACTTCAGTTCTACAGACAGCACTAAAGAAATCATCTCGTTTTCTTCCAGAAAAGCTGAAGCTGTATACACTGTAAAAACACTAGGTACCTGTACATAACTTAGGCCGTTGATCATAGTGACTCTGAAAGAACATATACACATCCCCCTTGAGGGAATATAGGTGTTCTCAGTTTCACTTCAAAAGACAAACTTTTATATCACTTTTTCCACAGCAGACTGGATAAAGATGGGAAGAAGGACAAGTTGTGTAAATGAGGCACCATGACAAAAGAAACAAATCACAGACTGGAATGATCCCATCTGCATCACACCCTCCCCCTCAAAAAAATCGTAAAAGCACTTAAAATATTGAAAAGTTTCAAGATCAGCTTCACTCAGTCAAAACAGCTCTGAAACAAACACACACACACAGTTCATGTGATCACAGGCTCCAGAATACAGTAATACCACAGAAAATACCATGGTTTGGAAAGGCTCTCTAAGGCTAATTTTTTTTTTTACATGACTAATTATCTGTGCCATGAGAAGAAAGCATAAGAAGCTTTCCTTTCTTCTGGTGGCCTTTCACGCAGATTTTACTACAGATGGTATGATCTACAAATAATGGGAGTTTCAAACACTAGTTAGGAAAACACATAAGACAGTTGGCAGAAACGCTTTAAAGATGAGAAGACTGACTGGTAAGGGCAATATGTTTCAAGCCTTAACTCTTACAATCAAAATGTTTAAAAAAAAAAAAACAATCTTGAAAGGTGACGAGCTACACTAGATCCTAGCAGGTGCCCAGCCATGTAATCAAGTACTTTTCAGAGGGAAGATTGTGAAAAGCATGGGTAATTTGAATGGGTTGGCCAGAGCTACACAAGTTCCCATGGCAGAAAGAGAAGTTCTCAAAATAAAGATACTCCCACTGAAACTGAAATTGTTTCAGGACGGCAAAGCCTTTTATGAGTTCTTCATAAAGATTAAAAAAATCCTAAACTGTGAATATAGAATTTGATTTAATGGACAGCAAAAAGTAAGTTTAAAAACATGAAATATAAGCCTTGAACACAAAAAAGGTCACTGGTAGTTTTAAGTCTCTACTAACACTATTGCTGGTAACTTTTCATGGTGAGAAATCATCCCACTCCTATGCTCCGATGTATCCGTAAAAGCATAGACAGTCAATAGTCAGACGTATTTGACCGATATGACAACATGCCGGGGATTCAGTTACACCTTAATTCACTTCGATGACACTAGCCTCAGCTGTTTAGCGGGGAAGCTTTTTAATTTTCTCAGTTCGCTGGGGGAAAAGGCCCTGCTGGCACCAGAACAGCGCAGTTTAACTCCCGACGGTACCTGCCGGGCCACTGACACACCTCGAAAGGGAGAAACTCCCACCAGCGGCTAACGCGCCGGTCAGCAAGAGGGCCACGGGGCCTGACTGACGTCCGCTTCCTTCCACACACGCCTGTCAGCAGAGGACTTCCACACCCCCCGCGCAGCTCTGCGGCGGCCCCGCACACCTCGCCCCTACCCAGAGGCGGACGGGCGGGCTGCGAGCCCTCCGCCGCAGCACGACAGCCCGACGGCCAGGCCGGGAGCGGGAGCCAGACCTCTCTCCTTCCCCATTCCGGGCGCGCCGAGCGGCCGCGGGGAAGGGAACGGCAGCAACGCGCCGGAGGGCTGCCGCCGCCGCTGGGGCACAGGGGGAGGAAGTAACCGGAGAAGAGGGACTGCCCCGGGGAGGAAACCCCCGAACCCACGAAGCGGGAGGGAGCGTCCGGCGCCCGCTGAGGAGCGCTCCGCCGGGGCTGCGGCTCGAGGGGCTGCCCCCTCCTCAAGCCCCGGCCGCACCGGCTACCCCGGCCCCTCACACGCCCCACCGGCCCGCCCCCCTCGGCCTCCCCTCCGCCCTGCTCACCGCCCGCCCGCCCCCCGGGAAGCCCTCCCTCTCTCCCGCCTTCCCTCCCTGCCGGCGGCCGGCCTTACCTGCCAGGAGGCTGCAGACCTCCTCGGGGATGGCGGGCGCGCCCTGCATGCTGAGGGCGGCGGGGGGCAGCCGCGCGGCCGGGGACACCCCGCGGGCGGGGCTCGGCGGCTCGCCCCTGCCCCGGCCCCGCCAGGGAGGAAGCGAAGACCCCGCCCCCCGGCCGCAACGGCACGGCCGCGAGCCACGGGGGCGGGGCTTCCCGGCACGGGGCGGGGCGGGGCCGCGTGACGCTTCACGCCGTCCCTCCGCGCTCCGCCCGCCCTCCAGAGCCGCGCATGCGCTTCATCCCCCTCCCTGTGTTTATACTCGCTGCTGGGTGTTCCCCCGCCGGCGCCGGCACCGCCCCCGCCACCAGGGACTGCCTCCCACGTGACGGCTGCAGCAGCCATTTTGCGTGAGGGCACCGTGCAGTCCGTCCCTCTTGCCAGAATCGAACATGGCGCTCAGCGTTAGTGACCTGCTCGCCTCCGCCCCGAAGCCCACGAGAAGTTGACTATTGGATGAGAATGCCCGGAAGTTGCTCTCTGATTGGTCCATTGATTGTCCCGCCCAAGTGCCAGGCCCTTCCCAAGCCGGGGGCTGGCGGCTCCGCCGTCCTCACAGGGACGTGCAGGGTGGTGGAGGGGTAGCTGGACGCGAAGAGTGATAAATTTTGGACCCAATTTCTTCCAAATATCTTTCCAGCCTTCGTGCGGAGCATGGTGCTGACCTTAGCTCGCCTGCTGGCAGGCGGGATGGCGCTCCTGAGGGAAGAAGGGAGAGAATGTCGGCGCTGGCATTCAGCAAGGCCCTGCTGGTTTCCCCTTTTCCCTCTCAGCCTGCTGTCGTTACCAGCGGCTGGGTTTGGGATAGCAGACCTGCCATCGTTACCAGTGTCAGGGTTTGAGATAGCAGCCCGAGTCGTGCCATGGCTGTGCCGACATCCCAACGGTTGCAGCCGGCAACATCAAGCCAGAGAACTTGAGAGGAGGAAATCACATGCAGACGTGGCATGCAGTGAAATAAGAAATGGAAAGTGAGGCAGTGGGAACAGGCCTGTTGGTATTGGCATCTGTTAGCACAGATGTGTGGGCAGAGGTAGGAAGAGATGCTGTCCCTAAGCAACACAGCTGGGCTGCTGGAAGGGCTAACTTTGCAGAAGTTTTGCTTATGGGGCAGCTTTGATATATTTTTCCTGCAGATCCCTAGTTGTATGTAGTTGGAGCATATCAGTGATGTAATATGTTTAGTGTAGAAATAGTCAAAGTAAACTCTTAGCATGTGCTTCTGTGACCTTGGTGGTTTTGGCTGTATCTGTGTTATTACTACAGAAAGTGTTTGTGTTAGAGCTGCAGTTACGTTAGCACATCTGTGTATCATACCACTGTAGAAAAAAACAGCAAGGAAAAGAAGTTATATTTATGAAATTTCACTTTTATACCAGTGTAATTATATTAACACTTGTGGCACAGCTGGCAGTACAGCTGTATCAGTCAGGTATTAAACAGTTTCATACTTCTGCTTGATGTAGCTGTGCCAGCTGAAATCTGCAATGTAGATGTGGTGTTAGATTATATTGTTCTCCTGACCTCTCACATCTCTTTTAATTACATGGAACAACTCATTTCAAATACATCTGGGTTTTCAAAGCATTGCAGCTTTATTACCTGATTTTATGGCCATCTTGACTGAAACTCAAGCAGTTAACTAACTGACCTGTATAATGTTGCATAATGATTTTTATGTTAGTTATCTAATTTCAAAATAAACATGCATGGACATCTGGGTGCATATGTGTATAAATAGATCTTGCCTCTTTATTTGTATAAATACCTACTATGCTTCGGGAACAAGAACATGTTTGATTAATTTTTCTGTGGTTGGCAAGGAGGGCTCTTTGGGCTTATGTTAAACTACACATTTCAGATGTGCAGTCTTGGGAAGCTGCCATAAGGAATGGGAAAATGGCTTGTAGTCTAATTTGCTTGCCCTTTTTCAGGTTAATCGTAATCCTGCTTTCTTGTGTTGACTTTATGGCTCCATCCATTTCTGTTCCAGAAATGAGTCAAGGGTGTCAGTTGAACTCTGTTGTAGTCTTTCTTTTGAGATCACTTTTCCTGGTAATTTATTCCATATGTTTACTGTTTGTGTGAGCTTTCTCTGAGTTTCAGAACATAAAATGGGAAGAAATAACTTACCTTTATTATTTCCCACCCCCCATACTCTAGTCACTCTGGGTTTTTTCTACTTACTTTTTTTCTTAAAGACTTCCTTGTTGTTGCACTGAGGACCAGCCCATCACACAGTTAGCAAGATTTGTGACCCAGGCCTATTTTAAGCCTTGTTAAGTTCCAGATTTACTCATAGTTCCCTAATTTTTAAATCTACTGCTAATAGGAAGCATAATTCAAAACAGACTCCTCCACTGAAACAAGTCTGGCTTCAGCATCGTTTCAGCCTGGTTTCTGAGGATTCCACGGCTTGTGCCTCATCGAAACCAGACACACTGCTTCGCCTAATCAGGCCCATAGATCAGGAGTTCTTGATGTGTGGGTAGCAACGCCACAGGGAACACACAGAAGTTTATTGTCCTTCTGTGTGGGGAGACCTATGAAAACAGGGAGTTCAGGAGGAACAGCCTACCTGAATCTGCAGAGAGCAGCTGTAGGAAGAATAAAGTTTCCCATTCAGGAACAGCATGATGGCCGCCTTGACCCCCTGAAGAAATCCGACATATCCAGCGTACTGGGAAATCCAGCATTTTTTCATTAAATGTTCCGCTTTTCTGCAGCCATGCTTTTAAAACTTAGATTCTAGGAGAAGAAGGAAGCAGGACCTGTGTGCAGATGCTGCTTGTTCTCTACATGTCCTTTAATAGAAAATTAATTGGATTACAGTGCATGCTCCCTGCACTATTTCATACAGGTGGCAGCAGCCTTGTTGAGGATGCTCTGTATTCTCATCTGTTCATCCTGTTGGCTGTCCATCTTCTTTTGACAGGTTCAAAACAAAATAGCTAGTTGATAATCAGAATATTTATAATTTTTAATCATTTAATTACATTAAACAGTAGTTGGCAAAGATTTCTGGCATGCACATATAGCTGTTAAACTGAAGGAGCACAGACTTTCTTTACAGAAGCGCTTTCTTTATAAAAGAAATGCAAAAACTTCTGGGTTTAAAAAAATCGGAAAATTATGTTATTGAATGACAGTACTCTAAACATGGCAACTCTTTATGTATTTTGACTGTGGCTGCTGCACTGAAGAAAAGCTGCGATGCCTCTAACAATGGAAAAACATACTCTGAACCCTTTGTCCTCTGGCAAAACATCATTAATGTTTTCTTAGGGTTTGTTACTACTGTTCAAGTTAAAATTATTTCCTCACAGGCAGAGATACATTTAGGACATCATAGCATTTGTTTTGAGAATAAGTTTACAAATTAACTTTGAGCATAAAGAAGAGCTAGTACTTCATGTCGCAACTCATTAAAATTTTGTATATCCTCTTCTATTCAGAATCCACCTCCATGAAAGCTTTCTATTTTGCTGTCCTCTTACAAGCATTTTATACAGAAACAAAATCTTTGAAGCATTCAAGTATTGTTTGCACAGTTGGGTTGTGTTGGCTGTACTTTGTTAAGATGTGGAAATATGGTCTTGCACTTAGAATTCAGCCCATTGAATTCAGCCCGTCAAACACGAGCTGAACACGCTCAGCAATTTATGGGATGCTTTGATGATCACAGATGGAACTAAAATGTACTCAGTGAGACTGTAAAAGTTTTGAACAGCGAGTGCTTGTTTCTTTATTAGTTTATATGATGAAAAATTGCTACAGCAACCTTTTTTCTACACAGTTTGGAGACTTTGGTGTCACTGTTTCATGTTCTGAGTTACAAAACTGATGTGCTTTTCTTTGTGAAGGTGACCTGTTGTTTATGGAGTACTTACCAGGTTGGTACTGCCTTGCTCCGAATGTTGCTTTCTGTAAGCCTATCATTTTGAGACCTCAGCCTGAGGGTAGCAATTCCCAACAGGTTTAAAAACACATATCAAGAAACACAAGTCATTCCCTTCCCTCTCCATGTTTTCCCAGCTATATGACAACAGAGAGGTGCTGAACTGAAAAAGATTGAGAATGGTCCTCTAGACCATTAACTATGCGCCGTATCATGACTACCTGTTCAGCCTTCAGGACTATTATTTTTGATGCTGAAATCTTTGCCTTTCCAAATACGGAGCAACAAGGGCATAATTCTTAATTTTTGTACTTGAATATATTCCAGCAATGTCTAATTTTACCTAACTAAGAATTACCTCTGGAAAGAAAGATTGGTGTTTACATTATCAAAACTACAGGATAATAACTATAACTTTGAATGAAGTTTTCTAAGCAGTACATGTTGTGGGAAACATTTTTGCATAAGCATTTCTTTTTACCTGAGCATCCATTAGTTTGGATAGGATTGTACATTCTCCAATATTTTCTTAGACAAAAAAGTGTTCTGTATCTCGTCAAGTTAAAGTTCAGTGTGTTTTTAAAAAAAAATTTCTTGAGAATACTCATATCGTATAAAGGCTTCAGAGTTTCACTAAGATCCCATTTTGAGGTGATTTTTCTGCGTTGATTCAAATGGAACATCCTGAAAGTTAGTTTTGGCACAGGTGTGAGATTTCAGTGGACATTTTGCTTTGCTGAAGTCTATGAAAGCAAGCCAAAGATAACTCCCCAAGTATCACAGAAGATGACCTCTGCTGCTCATCATGTAAACAGTTCCAATAAAGCGTGGAGACAACCAGCTGAATACAAGTTGCGAGATTGCAGCTCATACTAAATCCATTTGTTCCTGTTTGTATATAGCCCTTTGTTCTTAGACATCTTAAAATGAAATACTGAAGGAATGAAGACTCTTCCTCTCACCGTTTCTCCTCTTCGAGATGTGTAGAGATGCCCTGACAGGTCTTCTGCAGCTAAGCATGGGTTTTAGGAAGGAAGTGGGGAGGGAAGCTCTGTTTGACTGGAGTTAATAATTAGATCTTACATAAACTTTTCTTTACCCCCTATATAAGCTCGATACCTAATGAATATTTTGGAGCAATGAAGAGTCTTAATAACTCTGAGGTGAGTAAACATGCATAAACATCCTGTTGCATTCTCCAGAAGTAAAAGCAAAACTTCATCATTCTTTGAAAGGTAGATGAAATAAAAAGAAAATCTAGGTAACCTCTAATCTAAATTTAGTGTTTTTTCTAGCTCTTTTAGCCTTTTATTAACTATGATATAATGCATTGAGTCATATTTTAAACAAATTATACCATAGGTAATGAAATTAATGAATACTTTTCCATGCACTTCTATGTGAATATCCTACATCCTTTTCCTTTTGCAATAACATCACTTCAATCCCCTGTGCTGTAAGACACTCACCATCGTCTGAGCCACTGTCCTCTTTTTATTCCCTCTATGCCTCTTACTCCATCAGTGAGAAAGGGGCAGCATTTTCTGTGGCCAATTTGGAGGGATTGCTGTGCTGTTTGGCCTGTCAGCACTCTTCTGCTAGTTGACGAGCCTGCAAGCCAAACAGAATAGGTACTTGCTGAGCCCTGATGGCAGTCTGTTCCGCAGTGGTGTCATTAGCCTGGCTCTCTGTCCTTCATCCAGCAGCTGCTTTTCAAGAAGTTTTTAAGAAGGTAATATCTGAAGACTGTACCTACCAGATACAGCAATTAGATTTTAGGGAGGAATCAACAGGTGGACAGGTTTCCTTGAGTAATCAAGCAAAAATTTTTACTTCAGAGACTCGGAGGTAAATTTGACAATAATTAGCAGAAGCCTTGAGGCACAGCCAGCTTAAGTGTGCCTGTCTGCTAGTATCATGTGTTTTGAGAGCAGCAGGGCAATCCCCTTTTTAAAGTTCCCTCATCTGTACATTGTAGAAGGAGCAGGAACAATAGATTTGCAAGAAAAAAGTCATTTCCAGAGTTGCAAAACTTTTCTGTATAATGCTACATTTCCCTTCACAGGGGAAATAAAACAGTCACTTTGGTTTAAAGTGGAACTGAATCAAAATCAGGGTAAATTCTAAATAAAATTTCTGCAATAAGCTATGGAGCACTGGCTCGCAGCCTCTGAATTGCCAATCTTTTAACTGAAATAAAGACAAAGAACTTCCTAAACAAGTGGCATTTCTCAGAGACATACTGAGAGCCTTCCACTAAACATTAGTGAAGTGGTAAGCTAAGAGTTAAAAAAGTTAAAAGGAGCTGCTGTGTTATTTTTATTTTTAAAAAGTCAAAGTGCACTTCAGAAGAGTGCTTCCATCAGCCTAAAAAAATTAATATATGACAAATTATAGTCTATCTAACAAGAAGAGCTAAATGTTACATCATATGCATAGGCATTAGCTCTCCATCTTTCTTTTTAAAACAGCTCGAATGAAATTTTGTCTTAATGTACCTAACTCAGTTTTTTCCTTGCAGCATTCCTAGCTTTTTTATTATTATTTTTTTGCTACTCTTACATGATTGCCACAAACAGCAACAAATCAAGAAAGGATCATAAAATTTCAAATGAAATAGCTATTCTTGTTGTCTGAATTCAACATTGTTTCTGGGAAACACAGATGAAAATCTTCTTCAGACTCACATAGAAAGGACTGGTCCAAGCGAGGCAGATATATAGGCTCATTTCTTGCCATGCAAACTCATTTTCTCTACAAGAGGAACATCATCAATTACCTTCTTTAAAGTGATACATAGATATGTAAAATATCATGCCAAATAAGAAGCATTTGTTGTCTCCACTAGAAATTGCATTTGATCCCATTTTATTAAAGTGCTCAGCTGATCAACTTCACCTCAATGAATTTAGTTTAAGCTGTGAATTATTATTTTGTAAAATAGAGAACCTTGAAAAACTCCTGATGCAAATACACTTTATTTATAAAGTGTCTTCTGGGATATCACATGGTTTACAGTGAGACTACTCAATTAATAGAATAGCTTTTCTCAGCAAGTATACAATAATGTCCATAAACTACGGTATGCCTGGCTAAAAGTATGCCAAGACAATCATAGCAATATGCTAAAGAGGGCAAGCAGACCTCAAGCCAATATTGTCTCACTGTTTTTTCTTCTTAATTTAATAAAAAGCTCTGAATACAGAGACTGATGGGTTTTCAAGTTCTGACTGATGGGTTTTCAACTGATCTCGGTACTTTGTAGCTCCCAACACTTGGGTGACTAAGCACCTTACAAACCCAACCAAAACAGAAACCTTACGAGGTAAAGAGAAGTTATTAACCCCAGACTGTAGAAACAGGAGGAGAAGTGGCTTTGCCAGGATGACAGGGGAAGTACGTGGCAGCATGTGGAAATCAGCCAGATCACAGAAATCCCAAACGGGTACATCCACTGCTGGGTCATACCACCCCTCCAGCAAGCCACGGTAAAAATCATTTGGCCATCACTGGCTTTCCAGAAGGTTGTTTGATTCCTGTCCTTTCTGTGAAAGGTGTTATGTATAGACTCTATAGTTCTTCAGTCCCAGGCTGTGCATTTGGGGACTACCCTACATCCTCACCAGTTGGCACAGTGCAATCCTGCTAGCTTGACAGAAATGCCTCCATCACTGTTTTCGCAGCTTCTTATCTTTCCCAGGCACGAGCCTGATGCTAACATAATCGATGCTGTTAACAGCTAAAAAGCTAAAAAATTTAGAAGGAGACTGATATGTTATATTTAATTTAAGAAATCAAAGCATGCTATGTAAGACTCCTTCCACAGGATTGTGTTTGCGTTCAGTGATATCTATATGGATCTTTCCACATATGTAGCTCCTGGTTTCAACCACGATGTGAAGAACCACCTCAGCCTCGTCACCCATCTATCCTTGCCATTGCCAGTGAAGCTGCTGACCTGAAAACCAGCTGCCAGTTCTGTGGTGTCTGCTGAGCAAGTGTCTGCATGATGTATAAAGTATATAAATCCATAAAGTATGGAAGTGTTGTGCTTTCATCTTACACTGCTAAGCATTAAAGATTCAACATTCTAGACCTAGTCACTGACAAATAAAAGAAAACGAGGCTAGGACACAGAAGGCAGTCAGCGCTTCCCAATCAACTGCTGGTAAGCTTGATGTTGCCTAATATACTGATCCATCTTACCCATTTCTGCTTAAAAGTTTATCAATGCAATTATTCCTAATGAAAGTATTAAATACAGTGCCAAACTCATGAGCCAGAGGGCTGTTTTTTCAAGTTTTTCATTACCTACTAAGTAAATTAATTAATGCAAATGAAACTCTAGTGTCATAAAGCCACATCCTGCTCTAATTGAAGACAATGGCAAAACTGTCATTGACCTCCATGGGAACAGGTTCAGGCCCATAACTTTCATATATTGTACATTAAGCGACATAATCAGAAATACTATCTTCTGCCATTAAAATGATATATAGATATAGCATGACAAGTAGCAGCACAGGGACTCATCTGATGGCTGTAATTAGAGGTTTTTAATGACAGGTTAGGTATGTTTAATATGCAATTCCACATTGATGTTACACTATCAGATTCTATTCGGAATCTTTACACATAGCATAACTGAATTCAGAGGCAGATGAATGTTCCTGATATTTCAAATTCAGCAGTTTTGCTGATTTAACACCATCTGAAGCATGCACCATGTGGTGAACAAACACTACAAGCAAAGATGTTTTCCACTGAGATTTGTCAGGGATTTAAAACATTAACACTTTCCTGCTCTCCTTACAGATAGAAAAAATGTTGCTTTCTATTTAGATGCAGAGAGCTGTGCAATCATTCTAATAGGTATCATTTCATTATCTCTGAGGAATTTAGGTGTGGAGCCAATTCCATGTATTAGTTAATAACCAATCCATTACTTGATTAACTGACTTATATGAAGAAAGCTTATCATCCATAGATTTGTCTGCTTGGAATTAACTCAAAACAAGATATTGAAATGATGATAGTTTTTTCAGGTTTCAGTATCTTACAGAAAAATTATTATGCCAGATTACAATTAAATATTCTGAAGAATAATACATGCCTTAAAAATAGCAGATACTACAAACGCATAAAAACAATGTAAAAATAACCCAAGGCACCACTAATTAAGCATGAGTCAGTGCTTCCAGTAAATTCATGGCAACTGCAAGCAACAGGAAAAGAGTTGTCTATCTCAAAGCATTGCCAACTTACTGTAGAAACTTGATCCAAAGGGTTTGAACATCTCATGGATATAAGTTTCCCAGTTCATATCCTTATATACAATCACCTTCTCTTGGGATTTTTTTTTCTCCTCCCTAGTTATCAGTAGCTTCTTCAGAGAGTCATCACTGCCTGATATAGCAAGATTTAGGAATTATTCTATGAGCTGATGTGTTTCTTTTCCTGACAGAGTGTTAGGAGTGTATTCTGGCCAGGAAGCCTGAAGCTAAATACTTCAGCATTCATAGCCATGCCAGGGATTCTTGGAAACACCTGCACCTTGCAGTTATGCAAATGCCTTTGAGATACATCAGAACACTGTTTATTTGCACCATACCAACAGCATGTCATCTGAATTAATTTTCGCATTCTTGTCCTGATGGGACATGGCTCTGAATATAAAAATTGACATATGTGAGTGCTGTGTGGTTAAAGAGGTATTGATGCTTTCCCAAAATTACCCAACAGATCTTTGCTGGCCAGTGATATGATTAAACTAAGATACCTTTGTGAGTTGCATATTCATAACCCCAATTCACTGACGTGTATACTGTTTCACAGAGATGCATCAAGAGATGCATCCAATAGTGATGTGAACGGGTTGAGAGTCAAAGGTACACCAGTGTGAGAGTAGTATCACAGTCTTAAATAAATGCAATACATCAATGCTTCTCAGCACTGTCCTGCATGACAGCCTACACCTTAGGGTGAAAAGTGGTCCTTCACTCCTTCTTCAGCAAAATCAGGTCACCTGGAGAGCAGAAATGAGGTGGGAGAGACCATGTTCACCTGTAGTCCTTCGAAACATCGCTAACTTTTTGTTTAAAAGGATCAGTAACATAACAATAATAGCTGGTGCTGGAATCAGCATCAGAGAAGATTCAGACTATATCACCTGTACCTCAGGAAGGCTGTGGCAAGATTTGTTCATTTCCTACGTTGTGGCTTCATGACGTACAGATCTGAAGATTGTATTACTCAGAAGATTGTCCTTTTTCTCTCAATCTCTGTCTCCTCCATATGTATTTTTCTTTCGGTTGTGTGACACTAGCAAAGTAAAACCTTCAGTAGGTGGCTTATCTGAAAGCACAACTCTAAGAGGAGAATCTGATCTGCGTATTTTTGTCACGTTTCATGCCGTATATTTGTCTGAAAGGGGTGGGGATGATGTACTGGTAGGCAAAGTACTTTTATCACACAGCTTTCTAGCTTTATCTATCAGCTTTCTATAAATGAGAATAAATAATGGTGTCAAGCTGGGCATTTACTTCTAGGTGTTCCTAAATCAAAGAGGAAAGATGAGGAGATAAGATGATGATTTGCTTTCACTGCAAGGAATATCCCTGTTACTGAGTATTGTTTGCAAAAGAGTACACCTTCTCTGAGGGACATGGGAAGTCCTGCCAGCCCAGTAGCCTCTCTAGAGAGGAGATGCTACCAAGCAAGGGGCTCCAGATTTTGTGGGTCCTGTGAGTGTATGGAAGAGCAAGCAGGTAGTTGTCTTTGGTCTATTCTTTCACAGAAAATATCACCTTCTTTCTAAATGTGTACTTTTATGACCACTGGAACTACTGAAACCAACCATTTTTGTCTTGTCGTTGACTATGAGCTCTGAGGGAGGTTTGTTCGCAGGCTGGCACATGTGAAAGATCCTGCTGTCTGTCTCCAGCGTGGATTCTCTTAGGTCTTACAACTTTGGAACCCACACTTCAGCCTTTTCTTTGTCCAGAATGTATGGGATCTGCTCTTCTATTCATCTTCATATCTTCATGAACTTTTAAATAATTTAAGTATCTGTGAAACATTTGCTCATTTCTAAAGAGGTTGAAATCAAAAAGGTTCAAAGACAGTATTGGGTACATACAGAGACATATGCAGACAAATGCACAGCACCAAGAATGCCGTATTTGTGCATGGCTCTGTTAAAATGACATGTCGTGGATAGTAGCTGCCTGCAGGAATTGCTATCCAGTTTCATGTTTGAAGCTGAATGTATTATCTTTAATTATAATGAAATTGCTACCTGTTTTTGTTACAGCTTCTGCCTGACCACGTTCTAATGTGCCCATGGCAAGGAAAATATTGTTTCCATTCCAATTGGCATAATGAGAAAATGCATTTAATGTGTTGGCTTTAACACAGTATTTATCAGAAAATTATCCTTTGAAATTGTCAGTTTATGGCATGATAATTAGATCTGGTACTTGAAACCTGTCAAGTAAAAGCAAGCTTTCTTCAATAATCGTATTCCTTTTCACTTCACAGGTGGGGCCTAATAAAGTGAACTACTGAAAAGTATTGAGGCAATAGGAGGCTTGGCATTTCAGTAAGTGTGGCGAAAACTGTATCCCAAGAAATTGCTTGGCAATGTTTTCCATATACAAGCTTTCTTCATGAGTACATCCTTCCCCCTTACAATCTGGAAGGCAGAAGATGACTGAGCAATAAAGGGTAGAGGGAAAGGACATGGTAGCATAGCTAATAATTAATAAAGGTATGGATTGTATCTGAATATTAAATATTAAATATTGACTTTGGTCCAGTATATTTTTTTGAATGAGATGTAGTCTGGCTTGGCCTAACCTGCCCAGCTGACCATGGTCTGGCTCACAAGAGAAAAGCCTTTTCAATGTAAGTACCTTAAGCAGTAAGGTAAACTCTGAGAAGTAATAGTGGAAGTGTTATTCCACCTCTGGGAACGGGGAGGTAAAAAAGCTAATTGTTAATTCTAAAATAAAGTCCATGGAGCAGCTGTTTCCTTGTTTCATCTGAGGGCATCATACTGTTGACGATGAGAGTTGAGAGAGTTAGCCTGAAAATTATAAAATTCTTTCCAAATATTAATTTGCTTAATATAGAGTCCAATGAATTATGTTCAGATGAAACATAGTGAAAGCAAGCCTTCTTGTAGAGGTTAAGACTTTCATAAATTTAACTAATTCATTCTTTAATTCTAATTAATAGGACCAAGGAATAATACTGGCTTTTTTTTTCCACTGGCTAATCAAGAAGTTATACCTACCTGTAATAAGATGACACAGTATGCATATAAATAGCAGTATCTAAGATATCTGTGATCTTATCTGCAGCATTTACCCTATTCTGGTGGGAACAGAGTGACCTAGCAGCTATGCAAAATTGTTGTTGAAGGACCTCTCACAGAGCCTGAGATCATATCATGAGATTTTAATTGCCACATTTGTTTCTCATGACTGCCCCACACCACACACACACACAGAGTCCCCACAAAGAGGACTTAGAACAATGGCAAAGTGTCCCCTTTTACATGGGGAGTTCTGCACCTTATTTCCACCAAGATGTTGAAAGACAGCTAGGAAACACTTCATATCATACAAGTTAATTAAAGAATTTCTGTATTTTCAACTAAGTTTTTTAAATTATTAAGTTTCTTCTCTTCCTCCTGCAAGTATTGACCACATATTCCTGTAATGCACTTGAAGGTCTCTTTATCTAATGTGAAAGAGAGAGAGAGAAAGAGATATTTATGTAGAAGTTTTATCTTTTGGCCTTATGATCATTCCAAATAAAACAAATCCTGATAACTTTTCGCATGGCACAAATTAGTTCCTGATTTAAAGTGCTCTAAATAATACCCTAAACAGTTGATGGTGCATTTTAGACTTTGAGAGGTAACAGTGGTATCAGACACCAAAGTAGCTGTGAATCTACAGTCTCCCAGGCAAGGCCTTGCTAATCACTGAGTTCATGGCACAGATTTTACTCAGACACAGGGCACATGGAAATATTCCATCAAAGTATGTTATAATTTTTGTTTAAAATCTGCTTCATTATGCCAGTGAAATACAACAGTCAAATGCTGTAGTTATAAAAAACCAGAACTATTTAGGGTCATTTTTCTCTTTCTTGGGCAAAGAAAATCACAAACCATTACATGTTAAGATACAGTCTTTATAGAATTCTAAGGGCAGTAAATTGTCATCAATGATAGGTTCAAAATTCTGTGTATACAAGCTAATGCTTTCTTTAAATTTGATTCATTGTCCATATGCAAATTATATTTCTGTGTTATTTTCTCCTGCTTGTTCTGTTGCTGGTGATTAATAGGAAAAAAAAAACCAACCAGAAAGTACAACTTCAAAATATTTTTTAAAATGTAAAATTTTAATTTTATGGTTGCCCCTTTTAAATCACTAAGAGCAGAGTCCACTATGCAGACAGGCTTTGTCTGGATCTGTACAGCATGTTCTGTGTTGCTGAAAACCCAGCAGGCCATATTACAGTTTAAGTAGACTTAGAAGAACCCATGTTTCAAAATCTTGTCCAAATCCAGTTTTTATTTAGCACAAGTTATACTTCTAGATGCAAAATCATTATTTTGAAGCAAAACTTACAGGATTTATCTCCATGGCAATTGTTCTTCACTCATTTGTTCTTTTAAAAAAACACCATAAACGTCTTGTGTAACAGAGGACTGTCCATCCCATATTGAACCGTCTTGAATAACCAGATAGTTTTTGTTGTCTTTGGCAGTGATCAATATTTTGTACTTCAGAGGAGGAACAGAAACCTTGCAAATTCATACTATCAACTAGCTGATTGTGCAATGGTCATCTCATGCACTGATACATGGGATTTTAGTAAGACATCTTATTGTGAATTGTATGGCTTTGGTTATAATGCACATTTGGTAGATTGACACCATAATACATCAAGAATATTTTCCTTTTATTTATTTTTCTGAAACAAAAATATTAGAACTCTAGAGACTCAGACTCATGGCATGTAGTAATCTAAATTCTGTGCAATTTCTGTAGCATTTTTAAAAGGATTTAGGCATTGATTCACTCCACATCTTAAGCTTAAATGATTGACACAGCAAAAGTCCACTTTAAAAATGGACTTAGACAACTTCAGTGACATTGACTTATAACAAAACTTAGGTTCTTAAGTGCTCAAAATACATCTAAAAAAAAAGTCTCAAACCATGCAACACTGAAGGCAGCAATTGCTTGCTACTTTTAAAAATCTAGGTCCAAATTTGAATGAGTGCCTAAGTAAACATTCAGAACTTGGTTCATAAACTAAACTATGGAAAATCTGTCCTGAAAAACACCAGGGTTTTTGCCTACTAATATGCCCAAAGGTGTGCCTGGAGTCATTAGGGAACAAAGACCTGTCTGAGAAACATTATGAAGATTAATAACTGTGCATACAAGATTGGAAAGGAGCAAACAGAGGGCATATTGCTTATTGCCTGTATCTATCTGGGACTGGGATGAAAAATAAATCAAATCCAGAAAGGTTTTCAAAGAGGTTTTAAAAAAAATTAGGAGTTGTAGCAGGGGAGGGGGAGTCCCAATATAGGTACAAACAATCTTCCCACCTCCTTGAACATTTGAAAGAAGTAAGACCTGCTCTGAAAGCTGGAGGCTGATGGTAAAGTACAGAGGCAATATTTTCATATTCATTTAAGTAACAGAAGTAATTTTTGCAGGTATCATAGGCACTGAAAAGTCTGCATTTTGAAAGTTTAGGCATATAAGATGATGAGGTGCATTAGAACATGTTACCTGGGTTTTGGCCATTTTGTTTTTTAAAACTCATCAACCCACTTAGGGAATATTTGACATACCTATGTGTAAATGGAAAACTTAGTGGAAGGCTCACAGCCTCCTTGCATCTTTATTCCATCCTACTTGTAAGACTTTAGGCATTAAATAAATTGAACAATTTTTTGTCCTTACACCTAGAAGACAAACAATTAAGCACAGATGCATGCAGTGCTGAATGAGAAAGTGAAGTAGTTTGGGAATTCTTACAGAGAAAGGTTAAATTTCACGTTCCAACATGTAATACCCTCTCAGGTGGCTCATCTCTTGCTTGGAAGGCTCAGTCCTGTGGGATGTGCAGCAGAACTTTTGGAACAGAAAGAAAAAGACAGAGATGTATGGATATAATGTCACAGTCATGGATTGCAGTTACTTGGCTTGAACTCTTTAAAATTGCTCAGGTCAGAGGTGACAAGATAAAGGGAAATTGATTCAATCAGTTTTAAAGCAGTTTTCCTGAGTTACTCTAACAAGCACTTGACTGATTTTATCCCTTTTGTTAGAAACAATGGAAAGAAGTAGCTGCACTTCACAGGGTCTTATTCTTCAGACCAAAGTCATCTAGAAGAGCAAATCCAGAGTGGTTTTGGTTGTAACTGCCTGCAAAGGATTGTGGTGCATGCATGCAAAAGGCAAAAAAGAAGAATTTTTTGGTATGTAGTTCATTTCACTGAGAAGTATAATCTCACCTAACAAGCACCGCCTTGCTACCTGCTCCAGGATGAATCAGATTGGTGCATATCGACAGGATTGGGCTTTGGCAGAAAACAGTCAAGGAGCCAGCCATCAAATCTATTGGCAGACAGCTTTTTTTGAAGCATTTGTCCACAGGGATAAATTCATCTTGTCTTGTAGAGGAAAATGCATATAGTGCATACCTGCACTGAGAAGGATTTCTGTGCTCGGAGCATTTATCGCTGGCTTTGCTTAAGGAATATGCCAGAGATGAGAAGGTTTAGTTCTCATCAAAAGCTCTGCAGAACTGCCATCAGAAGAAGCTGCAGGGAAGACAAGCTGAATCAAACCACATCCTCTGCCATGGGCTTAATGCTCCCCTGACATGACAGCTAGTGGGATGGGTCTGGTTTTGCAGCCAAGAGTGTAATTCTTGTGAAGGATTAAAAGAAGTTTCAATACAGGATCAGGGCAAATCAGATTTCACAATGGGTTAGAATTTTCCAGAAGAAAGTTCCTTCTTAATTTTTATTGCTTTCCCCTTGACTCTTTCTTTATTTCTGTCATTATAATGTCAGAGTCCAAAAGCTAGATGAAGAGGCTCGATACAAAACACCTCTACTCTATAGGGCGATCATGGCATTTGCCCTTACTGAGTCCAGTATAGCTGGCTTTTTCTCTTCACACATTTCCAGACCCTTTCGGGTTTTTTTGTTCTAGTCTGCCCTTTAACAATGTCATCTTCCTTTTAGGATACCATTTGTCATTCTCTCTCTGTTTTATCCAAATAAGTGGAAAGATCCACACCATTTGCTGAACCATATTTAAGCTCTCCAAATGACCACTAATTTTAATATTGACTTATGGGAAGCAGTCTTAATGCTGAGTAGTGGTATTTGTGATCTTGATAACATTTCTGAATGTCAGCTGCAATCATTTTACTCATAATTGGTTCTGATTACAACATTTATTTTCATCATTTTCATTTTAGAACCTCTGTAGTGTTAATAATAAAATGCATTGAATGTAAAAAGCATACAACTTTTTCTGCAGCTCTCCTGAGATGACTCTGTGGTGTTCTTGGACATGAAAAGATTCTGTCCCATTCATGGATGGCATGGAATATGTCATAAAGAGTATATTTGTGACATCTTTCAATGGAATTAGTAATTGATGAATTGTGGTGTTGTACAAGAAGCACAGCTGCTGTATAACACAGACTCTTACAGGTAGAAAGCACTCTACAGGAGAAAAGCCTTCAAAATATAAACCTTTTACTGTCATCATCTGCAGAATACTGGAAATTCACAACACGAAAATGTCCAGGTTATAAAGTTGCAAGCTGCATTAATGTGGCAGTTAAATTTACTACTCTGAAAGCTGCACTTGTAAAATATTTATGAATACATGTGGTTGTCACTGCAAAGAAACTGCACTGTCAGCTCAACTTCTCTCCCTGATTGTTTCCTCTCCCTGTCTTCCCCCACTGGATTGTATTCCATGAAATTCAAAGCATGAGCCTTACCTTACTTTAAAAATACCTACATAGGAGGTATTACACTGCAAAAGAAAAAAAGACGAGCTGCTTCCATGATATTTTGGTGCAACCGTATTCACTGTTTTATCCACTCAGAAAGGTTTCAATCTGGTATTCTTTAATGGGAGATTAAATTTGGTTTTCACATCTGTGGTTTTTCAAATTAAAAAATGAACTGTGAAGAATGATTTGAATTTTTTTCCACAGAATTTAAACTGTCCATTAAGTCATCAAGTGCACTGCTTTTGCAAGTGCCCTGCATAGCTGCCTAACTGGGCTTTGTGGGAGAAGAGGGTTGAAAATGAGGCTGGAAGTATTAAAAAATATGCTACGTGCTTTAATTACATATTGTAACTTTCCTTTTTCTTTGTCCCAAAGAGGTCACAGATTTTATATTTAAACAGTGACTAATTTTACATATATTTTGCATATGAACCCTCCCATTACTGTGGGATGTCCCCATGTACATTTTGGAGGTCTCAGGGGCTAAATAGACTATACAAGAAAGGAAGCATGAGGAAGAAGTCTTCTGGTTTCCTTACCTGACAACAAATTGACATCAGTGTGATTTTTCTTCAAGAGGTGTTCAGGGCTGGATCCTTTCTTAATGTAATATTGAATTTTGAAGGAAAAAAAAAAAAAAGGCAAGAAATTAAAATGTTAATTCTGGTGTTCGTGTTGCTCAGTTGTGATAGCATGCACACAGCAGGTATGACCACATTTATTTAGTACTTGCACATCTTCAAATACTGTAGCCCAAAGTACCAGTGAAATGTGTTTGCAAGTACCCATACTGAAGGTTGGGGCCAAGGGAAGAAGTGTTCGCAGATGAGCTCGGGGTAGCAGCTGCAGCGCTTCTCAGTTGTATCTCCAGCACTTCAACAGCTCCAAAGTCAAGGCTGACACTGCTAAGAGCAGTCCACCTCTGCCAATACATGTCCCACTGAACAGAGTCCACACCACCATGCCATCCAGACTCCACAGCCTCCACACCCTCATGCCCACTTGTTTCATCAAAAGCTCTGCCCCACACACAGATTTCCTGGGCGTGCTATGCTTTCAGCCTAACAACAGCATGCTTGTCGGCTGTTGTTAAAAAGAGAAAAATAAGTCTGTTACTCTACAGATACCACATATCAGCTTTTCTCTAGGGAAAATCTCTTGCAGCCATAAATGCTGCCTTAACCTCCCTGTCTATATTCAGAAGGAGGTGAAATGCTACAGTGGTCCAGGACATCTGCATTGCCCATATCCTTGTCCTCTTCTTTCAAAAAGCTGCAATGTCAGCATACCACAAAGAAGTAAGACAATACAAGGCAAAAGATGATCCATGAAAGTTTTTCTCCTCCTTGGACCAGACATTGGCTAGTTTGAACTGTAAGCACAAGCAGATTGGGAGTAGTCATCACAGATTTATGAAGGAGAAATTATGTCTGATCAACCTGATTGATAGCTTTCTGTGATGACATGACTGGCTCAGTGGATGAGGGAAGAGCGAAGAATATTGTCTATCTGGACTTTAGGAAGGCTTTTTATACTGTCTCCCACAACACCCTCACTGACAAACTGATGAAGTACAGACTTAGCAGTGGACAGTAACTTGGACTGAAAACTGGCTGAACTGCTGGGCACAAAGGGATCCAGCTGGAGGGGAAGTGCAAAGTCCTGCACTTGAACAAGAGGAATTGCAAAGTCCTTTGCCTGGGTAGGAATAATCCTATGCACCAGTACAGGTTGGCAGACAACCATCCAGAAAGCAGCTTTGCAGTAAAGGACCTCAGGGTCCCTACAGACACCAAGCTGAACATGAGCCAGGAATGTGACCTGGTAGCAAAGACGGCCAACAGCAATTCTGGGTTCCATTAGGAAGATGATAACCAGCAGGTTGAGGGAGGTGATTATTCCCCTCAGAAATGATGAGACCACATCTGTAGTGCTGTGTCCAGTTCTGGGCTCTCCTGTACACAAGAGACATGGACATACTGGAGCAAGTCCAGCAAAGGGCCATGAAGATGATTAAAGGATTGGGACATCTGACATAAAAGGAGAGACTGCAAGCTAGGATTATTCAGCTTGAAGAAGGCTCAGGGTGATCAAACACTAGAACAACTTGCCAGAGAGGTCACAGAGTTTCCGTCTCGAGATAATCAGAACTCAACTGGGCAATGTTGACTGGGCAATGTCGACTGGGCAATGTCTTGAGGAACCTGCCCCAGCTGACCCAGGTCTGAGCAGAAGGGTTGGATTAGATTATCTCCAGAGGTTCCTCCCAACCTCAACCATTCCATGATTCTCTGATGGCCAGAGTTTGACCATAGTCCTTATGGACTCTGGGATAAGACTCCAAAGTACAGATAGCATGGGTTGGGGTTTGTGTAGGTATAAATCTGGCTAGAGAAACCTGCATGTCTGTAGAACTCTGGACCTGGGAAAACCTTTTTCTAGGAGCATGCTTTGGTTTTGGCTCTTCTCAGTGCTTCTAGTACTACGGATCGCTACAGTTCAGTTTGGCTTGTCTCCCTCCTTACAGCATTGCTGGGATGGCTGCTGAGCCCCTTGTTCACACCAGCCTATCTGAAAGGGAGAGAGCTGTTTGGGGACCCATCCTCATGGAATCTCATTCACCACAGTCCTGGCTGTGAAACGAGCATCACCAAGCACTGCAGACCATCTGGCACGCTTCTGAGCTGGCAAAATGCTGACTGAAGTGTGGATAAAGAGCTCTGGCACGCCACTCTCTGAGAGTGCTTGAAGCAACAGCCGATACAATACTGGCATGAGTGTGTGCTCTGCTGCACAGAGACTGCATATAATGAAATCCTTGTTATATAATGCAGCTGATGGATAGGGGTTGATGTATAGTCAACGACTGGCATTTCCAGGGGTGAATATTACCAAAATCTCTATTCATATTTAAACACGTGATCTAGCTTTTCCCTCCACAGGGGAAAAAAAAAAAAGTGACTGCAGATGTCTGTGACACTTGAAAAATTGAAGTCTTTCAAAGTAATAAAGGCAGTGCTCAGAAAATACTATGAACAGTAGCCCTACTCCAGTATTTCCTTTAAAGAGACATCTGGGGTGAATTAGGGTGCTGCTCAGACTGTGACACTGCTACAGATGTCAAGGTGTAAACGTGTTTTGCAGGGACTATAGATATGTGATCACGTATAATGCTTTGATTAGGAGCTCAAGCACTATATTTCCAGTAATATGAAGAATGACAGAGAAGAAAAGAAATGCCTTCTGAGTTTGAATTACAACCACATCTAATGAACTCAGAGGTGTTTTCACTCGACTTTAGTATTACTTTTCAACTCCTGCAGCTTAAATGAACCTCCTGATCATAACAGTAAATATGGGCTCAAAGAATATCCCAGGAGGTGTCATTAGTCACTTATTACATCCTTTTCTAATTTGTACACTTACCATGTTGCAGGATTTCACAGGACTGATGAAACCTCCAGAATTTCATGTTTCCCTCAGCAGTCTACAATAACCCTTAGTCTGAATGACATGTATTATTTCCTTGTTGAACATGTGATGTAAAGGGCTTAGTAAAAGATTTATTGTAAGAAAAACTAGATGTTTTATTTCCAACCTAATTGAATACATTATTGCTCTGAGTTAAAAAATGCTGCAGTGATATATTACAGCTCAACACAACTGTACACATGAAATCTGCAGCAAGAAAGCTTATTGGACTACAAATCAGAATACAGCTGTTGATAGGAGAGCTATATGCCTTAAGTTACAATATGTTACAATAAAGTTTTACTGTATAAATTGTAGTGGGAAATAAAATAAAAATCTGATGAAATAGTTAAGCAATACTTCTATTTTTACTGACTGAAATATAACTCAAATCCTCTTTGTTGTGTATGGATGATAAAAGGGCCATAGTGAAATCTCCCTGTCACGGTTACATGGAAAATACTGATAAGGCTGCTAATCCCAGGAAGGATTAACTGCAGAACAGAACAGCTTCCAAATACACCCTGGAATGGACAGGCTGCTCTATGCCGTATTCATTGCTTGCCCAAGTATTTGGACACAGTGCAGGCAAAGCGCAGAGCAGTAGGGGGATACGAAATTCTCTCTTCCCTTGGCCTTTGCGCAGCAGGCAGGACTGCTGTGCCGCTCAGCCCAACGCTACCGTCTCAGCCTTCCCGCACCCTCCCAAGCTGGGTGTTAGGGCCCTGAGAGCTGAGGAAATTCATGCGGATCAGGGACCTCCCTGCTTTACATCCATTCAGCCTCATGTAACTTTCCGCTGCTGGATGCCTGCAAAAATTGGCGCTGGCACCCTTCTGCATGTAGTCGTGCTGGTTTGTGGCCAGTTCAGCAGCAGAGGTACTGCATTGCCTTTTCCTGGGGCTTTATGGATGGGAGATAAGATCTCGTGAATAGACGATTTCTACAGTAAGTCTTTCTTCTAAGGCTTAAGTGATGTCTACAGCATTTTACTCTGGGTTGAATTTCACCTGAAATGTTACCTTTCACTCCCCTCTTATCTCCTATCTTCTGGGTTTTTTTTTTTCCCCAAGCATATGTTTTCTAAGTAACAGTTGGTCAAATTATAAACTCTGCTTCAGAGTACCAGAAAGTCAGGAACATCACAGTGCTGCTTGCTCTGAGGCAAAAAGAAGCTGTAGCTGACTCTGCATGTTATGGCTTTCTACCTGTTCGTCATGCTTCCTGCTTTGTACCTGAGCTACCTGCTTAGTCTCAGTGGAAAGCAAGGAGAGAAGAGAAAAAAAAAAAACAAAACCAAAAAAGAAAAGATTCCAGAGGTCTGCAAAACGCATGGGCCTGATATCTAATAGTGTGATGAATATAGAACTGTAACAAATTTAAGAAACCACTAAAGGTAAATGAATCATCCTGTGGAATTTATTATATAAATATAATAATTGGGTTGCAGTCCTACCTGACAGCACAGGGCCTAACTTAAGTTGTAGTAATGAAATGTTTATTCCATATCATTAATGTTTGAGTTCAATGGAAGTCCTAAGATGAAAGTGGCACAGAGATTTTTCAGATAACAGTATTTAAGCAGACATTTTAAAGAAGATGGACCACCCTGTTAGCTTTAAGAATGCTGTCTCTACCAGGACAAGTTCTTTTCTTTTACCAAAACCATAAGTCCAAGGATTAAAACCACACTAAATATCTAAATGCCTGCCTTTAGATGCTTGGTGAGCGTAGGGGAACTCCTCATGTCTCCATGCTCTTTAACCACCAAGTCCTACAAAGTGGCCCAGCTGCTCAGCCTGTCAAAAGTTTGTCAGTCTTCCACTTCTCTTGCCAGTGCCGTAAGATTTCCATTAAAAATAAAAACCTCAAGTGTTCAATGCACGCTTGAAATACTCTTCCACGGTGAAGCAGAAGCCAGAGGGTTGTGAACTGCCCCCATCACTTCCATCTAACTGGTGCTGTCCTGCTCTCCCTTCCTGTGTTTTCACTACAGGCATTACAAGACCCTACCTTTACTTGGCTAAATCTACATACTGTTAGCTACCACTGTTTCTTTTTTGTTTAAGTTTCCTTTTGCTGTGTGTCCTCTTCCATTGGCTTTTTCCCTCAGCCCAAGTAATATACTTTCCCTTGTGCAAAGAGTGTTTTTATGTGTTCCTCTCGATGCACCAATTTTCTGAACTAACCTCCATCTATTGTTTTAAACAATTGATCCATGGGCTAAAATGGGAAAACAGAATAATCCCTCATTTAAATGATCAATGGAAAGGAATGACTAGGGGGAAATGTTGATCGCTGCTGCAGCCCTAATCATCCAAAGTGTTAGTGCAATTCAGAGATGGGAGGAGGGGAAGAGATTTACAACATTGGGAGCTCCCAGGGAAGGAGGTCTGTAAGGAATGGCTCCCATATGGAACTGGAATGCTTTGTACACCCTGGCTTAGCAATTAAATTTACAAGGTGTTGCTAAGTAGCAGTACCCCTGTAAACTCAGCAAACATTGGAAATGCTGTTACAAAACTAGGGACTTTTTTATTGCTTCTCACATTTCAATAGGGAGAAAGTCATTAGCAGAAGGCTGTTCTTTGTACAGACTTCCCATTTGGAGAGTTGGGAAGGTGTATTCAGATAAAAGATCTGTGAGCGGGTGCAGCATGGCCCATTGGCAAAGTCAGGTTTTTCAGCTGGGAGGACAAAAGGTGGAACAAAACAAGTATTTGGATCTAGATTAGAAAGTATGTGTCTAAAATGACTGGGCAGTCATTTACTTACACAAACACACATATACATATATATATGTATGTACATTTCCCCTTGGAACAAAAACTGCCTTTTAAATTCTTCTCAGTCAAGTTTCACTGACAAACTTGCTTGACGGGCATCAGGGACCTGAAGCAAGCTTCAAGGGAAAAAGTACCCATCACTCATGCTTCATTGGATTTCTATGACAGAATGATCAAATCCTGTAGAACCTGGCATAAGCACATCATTATCAAACCCTGCTTTAGCATTTCTTAACTGATCACGGAGGCTGAGGTCCTTGGTGACTCCTGTTTTCTGGCACTGTTTGTAGTTATTTGACCTTTTCTCAGTGGATAATCCACACAAAAAGCCCTAATTACTTCCCCAGCTTTGAGCGGTCCAGCACTGTGAATAATCAATGACACTGATTTAGGTATTGCACAATCAGATGCTTATGGTGTTTAAAGAACATTTTTCCATTGACCTGCCACAGCCGTAGGACAATACCGAGCACTGAAGTTGCTGTTGTAATCACAAGCTGGCCAAGTGACCTTGGGGGTCTGAAGTTGATTACTAGGGCCCTGATTTGAACAGATACAACACATTTTTAATGATTTCTTTATTTTTATTTTCTTAAAACAGCACTTAGTCAGGATGCATCTAGCAAGATACTGGTATACTGACAGAATATCAGAGCAAGATTTGTCTATAAGCATAGCTGAGTATGTTTTTCTTTCTTAATATCACCTTAATTTTTATTTTGCTTGTTAGAAAACACAGTGCTGAGGGGTATTTTTTTCAACATTTTATTTTACATTTGTCTTTTAAAAAATAACACAATTGGACACTTGAATATCTGCTTGCTTCAAAAGTATTCAAGGATAAAGCCAGAACAGGAGAAAAGGAAAACAGAAATTGCCTAAATATTGCTATAGACTGAGATGTCTGAGAGAGGAATAGGGTGAGGATACTTAAAAATTAAACAGTCTCTCGTTTGCTGGGTTCTTGTCCTCTGTTCACATAACATGAAAATGTAGTTCATTATCCTGAGTTATTAGGTTTAAGTCTACCACCTGCTTAGTTATGGCAGCTTTAAATCTAAAAAAGAAGGAGCAGTCCCATTTTTGCCCTGGTTTTGTTTAGAATGAAAGCTTTGCAGTTTTTTTTTGTAAGGAGCCATTTGCTCAGGCAAAATTTATGATGGAATACCAGATCATTTCAGGGTGACTTGAAATCATGAAAGTCTTCCACCAATGAGATAGAAAATAAAGTGTGTTTGGTAGAGATAGATAGGCATAAAAATAGAAAAAAAGGATCCTCTTCCTAGCAGAAATTTCCATCGGCCAAGAGAAAACTTTCCTTGAATGCATTTTTTTGAAACAAAACCTATTTGTCCCTTTGAAAGGAGTGTATTTCAGCAAAAGACTTAAAGGTTTACTTACTTGAGAATTGTGCAATAATCAATGTGTTTCCTCAGAGAAATCCCAAGCAATTAGAAGCAAACACAGAACAGAAGGAGCACAGCATCTGTGCCTGCACAGTTTGAGGGAAGTCTGTGGATAGCCCCACTACCTTTCCTCTCCCAAAGCAGGGAAGAAGCCCTTTTTCCCAGCTGGGGGGATCATTCCTAGCATGGCAGCCTCCCAAGCAGAAGCAACAGGAAGAAACACTTTTATTGTGGAGTTTTTTGGTCTTCCAAACTTCCTGCCAGGCCATGAGAGGGAAGATAAACAGAAGCATATAAAAGGACCTAGGATAAAGTTTATCAAACAAGAACCTGCATTTGTCTCTTCCATGGGCAAGCCTGTCTTC
Organism: Buteo buteo; assembly: GCF_964188355.1. Taxonomy (NCBI): domain Eukaryota; kingdom Metazoa; phylum Chordata; class Aves; order Accipitriformes; family Accipitridae; genus Buteo; species Buteo buteo. Next base: position 38,053,260 of record NC_134172.1, read on the forward strand.
TGACCAGTTTCCTCTCCTTTGAGGACACTACCACACTTCTGTCCTCCCTCAAATAAAATCTCTTCTTAAGACACCCACTTATGTTTGCATCCATCCTGATCAAGCCTAAGCAATGACATCTAAGGGAGTGGTTGGGGAAGTGCTTGTTGTAGAAAGTTTATATTGTGGAGGCGTCATGTGGGCACAGCCTGCTTAGAGCCCGCTTTGGTAGATGCTGGAAAAGCAGCATAAATAACATTAGCTGCCCTCAAGAACTGGACCATTCCACCTGTTTGGCTCTGCTGCAGATGGCTGGGGAAGAGGAACTGAAGGACAGGCTTCATCTTTTATCTAAGAGCTTTTTCCTCACTCGAAGACAGAACAGGAAAGAAAGTAAAGTGGCTAGTGAAGTGAAAGCAGAGTTGTGGGGGCAGCTGTCTTCTGTCCTGCTACATTCACATCCTTCCAGGGTACATCGTAGTCTTCTTAAACATACAAATTGCTGTTGGATGTACTTGTGTGATCAGAGACTACACAATCCAGATAGGCATTGCAGGATGGCAGGAGCAGAATGGCACAATTTATAGGCAGAAAAAACCTGGAAAGAAGCTGTAGAAAGTGCTCTGAATAACTCAGCGTTCAAGATTTATACTGCTCCTAGTCATTTCAGTTTGCATACCTAAGCTCTCGAGGCAAATAAACTAACTTTCCAGTGATCTTTGCAAGTTTAATTTGGTAATATTTTTAGAACAAGCTGGTTTTGAACACTGTCTCTAATGAACTGGACACAAACATGCTAAGTATGCATGACTTTATTTTGTAAATACTTTCTACACAAAGAATATTTAGACTCAACAAATGTTTGTTTCTAGGGTGTCAAAAACAGTACTAAAACTTTTTTTTTAATTGCCTCATAAGTGGCCCACACACTAATTACAAACTGGTTTAGTCTGCAGTCAAAATTGCCTTTTTTTTGGAAAAGATGTCTCTAATACTAATTAATCTGAGCTGAAATGGTGTGTGGCAGTGCAACCTCTTTTTTCTAATGATTGACTGAATATGTGTGCTGTCAGCCTGCTAGGCTATCGGTAGACTTCATTTCACCTGTCATTTGTTATGATGTCCCTTCGGATGGTTGTACCATGGGCAGAGACCAACTGTGCCCCAAATTCCCTGGAGAGCTACAGCTCTTGGTGAGGATTAAGCTGCACTTGCTTTTCAGCAGTTGCTGACCAGGGAGAGTTTGAAAACAGGCTGTTGATCTCTTTTCTCCACTCTTTTCTCCATTTCTTTGTACCATATGGTTATGTTTATGTGCTCTGTTGAGGGAGAGCTGTAACAGCTTTTAAGTCGGTGGTGGTGTCAGTGCCAGAGAATGAGCAGTTTTCTAGTCAAGCAAGGGGTCTGAGCTTGATTTTGGAGAAATGGCGTTGTTTCTAAATGCCACTTTCAGTCCTTAAAATCTTTTCATTTGAAAACTGCTGAGTCTAATTTTACAAATAGGGGATGACTAGGTGAACCTTTTCTTTGTTAATGTAGAGACAAATGGTCTTTCTTCTGTGCTGGATTCACCACTGTTAAACCGAGCTGAGCTGAAACTTAATTGAAATAAATATTCCTTCTCCCAATTCTCCTGACTGTTCTTTTCTCTTCTAAATCACATAAAAATGTGAACGAGGCACTTAGCCTTATTTTCCCCAAGATCAGAAATTCTCAAGTATTTTAATTTCTCATGTCTTCAAATTATGGGTAGCCCACTACCGTCAATAATTTCCTGAGATGAAAGAATCAGCTCTCTCGCAGGCTGCCGTGGTGGGTGTTGACCTGAACACCAGAGCAGCTGAGGACCAGGTGGCTGTTCAGCAGACTTTCTTAGGATATTTTTTTCAGAAGGTCTGAAAATCAAACAAAACCTTGCTAATAAAGAAAAAAAAAAAAACATTTGCCAGGCTGTGAGTGGTCTTCTCCATGTAAATTTGCTATTAAGGAAATTATATCTAAATAGCAGGCACTTCACTATCACCTTCTGTGTTAGTGCTCAAGAGATACAGTCACAGAGTGTTTACATACACTGATAAGACTGTTGATTCTGCTGAAAAATAGCATGTTAAGTAGTAACTCAGATGAATAACATATTTTCGATTTATTGATTCCAGTCAAATAAAAGCTGTGTGATTCATAGTGGAAATACAAATACAGTGGCACATCTCAGGAATTCACGTGGGGTCAGATCCGAACTCTTACACAAGGTGAGATGATGGCACTTCATTCTGTGATAATCCCTGGTAATTCGCTTCTTACACCATGATTCTTAAAAGGTGAAATAAAAGGTGCTGTTTGGATTTTTCAAAATTGTCGTGCAGTTGAACTATACGTAGAGTCCCTGGCCTGCAGGAGGGGGGAGGGGAGTTTGTCCCTCTGTTCAGTGACAAAAATCTGATGGAAGAACCAGCTTTGTTATTTTATACCAAGAGCAAAGACAAATCTTTCATATGCCTCCTTCCCTTTACACCTCCTGTCCTCTGCTTTGTTCTGCTTTGAGTCTTAATGGAGAACAGCACATGTCTTATGTCTCATGGCACATCTACAGCTGCTGAAAAGGCCTTTAAAAAAAGCCTTTTGCCATTTTATGCCTAATTTACATTTCTACAAAATGCTTTTGAATCCTTTCAGAAAATAAATACTTTAAAAGGATGTATGCTTCCTAAATGCAACATTAGGAAGTATATGCTTCCTAAATATAATATCCTCATTTTTCTCCTGCACATGAAATTTATTGTATCATCAGATCTGACTGAAATTTACCGTTATCCATAATGTTATTTTGATATATTTGATTTATTTTTTTTATTGCATTGTGGAATAGAAAATGTGTTTATGGCTTTGTCCTATGAATATTTTCACAGGAATTTAATCAATAAAGATTTTAACCAAGAAAGTTTGCGGTTCTGTTTTGACAGTTATCTCCCCAAATGCTTAATCATTTTGGCAAAAATAATTTTTCCTCCAGATAAATTTCCCTTTCAAAGCTCATATAGCTGCTGCTTACTTAGACAAACCAAGCCTGAGAATCATTTCATTTCATTTGTATGAGAATTCATATACATTTCCCCAACATGAATTTAAGTACAGACTTGCTGTGAAAGGTTATTGTTTATATGCCTTTTTAAAAAAAGCAAAACGTACTTAGCAAGTGCCCTGGGCTTCATTTGTAGTTTAGTTGATGTTGAAATTTTTTTTATTTTCTCAGCCAGTAAAAAATCCCTTTTTCTGTAGAGATCAGTTTCTGTTCTAAAATTAGACAGTGGAATGTTTTACAGAGCATTTATGCTACAACATAAAGGAGAAAATCAAAGGAAAAGAGCTGTATAGCCCCTCTCAAATCCAGAGTATTGTAGCAGTTCTTATTGTGGAAACCTATGTAGAAACGGTCCAAGCAAGATTGCTTCCTACTGTCACACAGGGATGTCCTTCAGCATGGACAGGATCATTCTGTGAAGATTTAAATCAGGATAAGACCATGTATTATGGCTGTTATTAAAAAATAAAAAAAGACAAAAGCTCATTACTTGAGAATTCTTATACATATTTAAAATGCACATTTTAAATATTATAATTTGGGCTCTTCTTTCTGGCTCCTTTACTCACATGGGTAGCCATTTTTTCCACAGACATTGAAATCAATAGAACCAGCTGTGTAGTATTTTTGAGTTGGGCTGTTGCCAGGATACATATAAATATTATATTGTACTCAAAGCTTGGGGAAGGAGACGGAAGTAATAAGGCAATTTAGAGAGGGGCTATTCAGTTTATCAGTGACTCCAATCTTGGAAACTTCCTTTTCATAACCAAAGATGGGAAATCCCTGGCTTTTTATTAGTTGTACTTGCAGAAATTCAGAGAGACACAGTCAGTTTGCAATGCCACTTCACAAGCTGGCTTTGAGGGAAGGGGGACAAAGAAAGAGCTTTCTGTGGGGTTATGTATACCTTCTAGGCCTGTGCTTTGGGTTTTATTCACTTTCTAATTACAGCCTTTCATTCCAGAATTTCTTTAAAATGTACCAATAAAAATACGTCTCAAGAAAAACAGTGCAGGTTTAATGCAAGCCAGCGTTATTCCATACAATGTCTGCTTTGCCTTCAGCCAGGTTTGCTTTGCCTTTTTTATTTTTATTCGCTACGGCCAATATTTACATGATAGTCCAGGACACACCATTCTTTTCAGAGTTGTAGAATTTTATAGCAGTGAATTTGGTCTGAAGCTTAAGCTAGTTTTGGTTTGGGGTTGGGGGTCATTCTTTAGTATAGCAACATGTGAACAGAAAGAGAAGCTGAGGAAGGTGGACGTCAGCGACACAGAAATAGGGCATGACTTACTGGCAAGGGTAGAACAGTGAGTGGCTTTTAGGATAAGTGGTGGGATTGCTGTGTGTGGCTGTTTGTCACATGTGGTGCACTGATCCCAGATGATAACTGGTATGTCCATGAAAAGAACCTAAAAAAGCGGCTCATGTTTTCTGTCTGTCCACTTACTGGTCAGCCCCCGTCTGTCCTTCCTTCTTCTCTGAACTCCCCAACTGATTTCATCCAAGTCTGAGAGAGGGATAAAGGTCTCAAAGATATTAAATTCTTGAAAGAATCCTGAGAATGATCTGTCACGTAAAGGAGGGAAATCATATAACTGCATCTGCATGAGGAAGGGCCATACGCAGCCCTTGTTAGAGAACCCAAGCACCAGCCACGAGGCTATGGAGCAGGAGGCCTCAGCTGTCCTGCAGGGAATTTCTGTTACCCACATGATGGGATCTCACAGCTCATTCTCATAAAAAAACATTCACAGATCCTTGACAAGGCCATGTCTATATTCTCCCTTGATGGTCCTGAATCACCGCATCATTCTCATGCTGTATTTGACTTGCAGGTTACTTATGGCCAGCCATATTTTGCAGATTCCTGTTAGCTGGTGTGGTCACTGTGCATTTTACCAAAGGCAGCTGGAAAAATAGCCAGGGAATTAATGCTATCTCTCTTTCACCTGTTAAGTTATGCAATTAAATTAGCAGCGCCAATGCCTCCTAGATTGCTCTTCCATCATCCCATAGCTATTAGTCAGTCTTTGTTTGCTCAACACTACTCACCAAACACCTTTTTTCTGTATTCTTGCATATGTCAGAATTGTTCATTTCTTTCAGGGAGATCTTTATCATGTTGTATTAGTAGAAAGAGCACATGCAGGTATTCGCATTAACAGAGCTGAGAAAACTGATCTTACAGTCTGCAAGCTGAATGAAAATATTGCATCACCCCAAAGTGCTCTCGGTTTTCACTGTGAAGTTACATCCTTCACCCTTGAAATATAAAAAAAAGCCAAACAAGAATCAACTTTGTATAATGAAGATGTTTCATTTAGACACCAGAGTTCAGGGGAGAGAAGATTAGACCTTCTCTTTCCTTCTTAAATGAAGGCATCCTTGAACAACAGATAAAATGTCTTGACTGTTCTGGGAAAAGAAAAAAAAATCATCAAACGTGGCATGAATTTGTCAGTTTTTTCCTCTGCACTAAAACTGCTTTTTGTAGTGAACAAACATTTTCTTTGCAAATTTGGACCAGTTGTATTCAGTGCTTCACTCTGTAGGAGCATCAGGCCTCAACAGCATGGTGTATCTAGCCAAACCACTTGCTGTCATTATTGGGAATGATAGTGCATGGGAGGCTCAACCCTGGTGGCAAGTTTGTGAGGGAGAGTGGTGTCTAAATGCACCAGACCCCAGATATCTGTCCTAGCAAGCCATGGGGAGGTCCCAGATAAACCTGTCATCCTGACAGGGCAAATCAGTGCTGAAAAGCCTTTGCGCTCCATGGAGCTCAGACTGGTTGATAGGATCGAGTCATCTTCTGATAAGTAGAAGTGCTCTGCTTCCTCTGACTCCCCCGGGCCACGCTCGGACCTCTCACACCTCGTCACCCCGGGGTGGGCCACCACACACCAGCAAGCGTTGCTGCTGCTGTTGGGCTATGGCCCAGCATGTTCATACAATGATACCTATTCTACCAAATTTTACATTCAAACAGCTAGGCTGGTGTGCTCCCTGCTACTGATGCAGGAGGAGTGTTGCAGTCCATTCCCTTTCCTGATTGTCAGTCATTCATAATAAAATGAAGAACTTTTATCCTAGTAAAACTACACCTCTGTTGGCATAGGGAGGAGGACTGTACTGCATTTTCAGTAGCAATATGGTTCAAATGACACGTTTTCTGTGTGGCCAGAACACAATGTGCAATGCCAATACATTACTCTTACACAGTTCACACTCAAAGTTATACCTGTTTAACTGGAAAGGCAGATGCAAGAACTGTGTCTTAAACAGGCCCTTAATGTCTGGAACCTGTTAAACGTTTCAGGCAGTGGTAGTAATGAAACTGCAAGTTTGAAAGGTTTGACTGATTTCAATAGAAAACAGGGATTTGTAATCCTGTCTGTAAACACGAGAACAGTAAAAGGCACAGCCTTCTGCACATGATCTTTTTAATGGTTGCCTGTATTAAGAATACTTTACATGTCTTGAAATGACATACATTTAACTTCAAAAGGGCCTGATAAAGGTGATCGCTTTGACTTTTTTCTCAAACAGTTATCATGATTGTGAATTATTTTCTAGCGTTTTGAACAGAAGCATTCCCAAAGGGATGACAAATTAGTTGATGGTGCTGCAAGAGAGGCTTTGCAGTCCTCCTCTTTTGAAGTTCCTAATGATGTGAGTTTCTCAGTGTTTCAGTCCTGACTGCTGCTCACCCCATTCATTTAAAAGTTATGTGAAGTGAAAATTATCCATAGGCTTTTCTTCCTTTACGGCTGCTCCCAAGAGCTGTGACCAGATGCAAATGTGATGATGTGCCTGTGCATGCCACTGTTGCTAAACTGTAAGCAAAGCAAGAGAAAAGCCTGGTTTAGAAAATAAACCCAAGGTGCTTGATGAGTGAAATGTCAAGTAGATTCATGTCTGGCAAAGGACTCTTACTTGTCCATCATCATCCAATCAATGACACTTGAACCTGGGTTGACCAGGTCACCACATCACCTCTGCTCAAGGCAGGGGGAAATTTATAGGTCACCTTTTTGAATGACAATTAGTACAAGAAGATATGGTAATCCTGCTGCCTTTCAAAGTGCTCTTGTTTTACCATGCAAAAGTCTCAGTGTACCATGGGCAGCAGTGTACCTGCTCTCTGTGTTCTTTACATGAGGAGAAACAAAAGACCTTTAGGAAACTATCTCCCTAGTGGCTCTTGTCTGATTAGAAAGTCCTCAGGGGATTAGCAGTATGAATTTCACAGCTTGTCCCCCCCATTCCCTCCCACCCCTCTGCATTAAGGTTAGAAGGATGTGCTTAGATCAAATCAGAAGGAGATTAAAGGAAAAGAAACCCCAGAGCAATTCTCTTTTGCATTTGAATGAATATTTGTAGTCAATAGTCATTCACCATTTCTTTTAAAATATCCTTGAGTTTTAGTGAAACAAAGTTCAAATGCTGCCATAAGACAGTAATATCTTATACTTCCATTTTAGATTAGTTATATCATTTACAGTTAATTTGTTATACTTGTACATATTTGCTGTTGCATGTAATCCTTCAATTTGCTCAAGAGATTTCATCAAGTCCCCAAGAAGATCAAAAGCTTTAAAGGTTTTGTTTGCATTTCCATGTAAGACTTACTACTTTCTCACTGCAAAATGGCCTAGAGAGCATTCTTTAAACCCATGTTAACTGCCAACAGACAGAGCCTGCAGGGGACATCTTTGAGGTGTGCACGATCAAACAGAAATAAATTTTAACCTTTTGTACAACAAAGTGAGGAAAAAAATCCAATTTCCTATGAAACCCTCACTACATTGCCTGTGAAATCTATTTCAGCAAAGATGGTCTTTAAAGAGGCAAATGATGCAGATGGGTTTCCTTAGCACGGAGTTGTAAAGGATGTTTTAAAAAGCACAATATGGTACTAGAAGGAGAAAGATGGGAAAATGCTGTTCTAAGGTATATTCATTTATATCTGCATCTGTTACCAAATCGCTGTAATAAGAGCTGGTCCCTGCACTAGCGTCATCATGCTAAGTAATATCATAAGTCAAACCACTGATTCTTCACAAAGGGAAAAATAAATCCCGCTTAATGCAAGCAGGGAGAGTCATGGTTGCAGGATTGATATGCAAGTAAAACCACTCTGGATTCATTTTTGCTCCCTTCTACAGCTGGGTAATGCTATTTCTGTGATGGGGTACAAATGAAAACCAAACTTAATCCAGCACACTTTAGAACTTAAATAATCAGCTGGTGAAAAGGTAAAATAGAAGTTTAGATCATGGAGCAGAAGGTGCTCTGAGCGTGGATTAGGTTTTTGAGAGTGCATGACTTTCCATGTGGGCACCTAGTGAATTGGCCGCCTTTCAATGGGAACTGCTCAGTTGGAAGCACTGTGGCAGATTCAGGATCCCTCACTCTCTTTGTGTATTTTATTCTGGGAGAAATCAATCACTAAAGGAAACCTTTAGGAATAATGCATGCAAACAGCAAAGCAATTGTTTATTGCAGCTTTCCTAACTCAGATACGTGAAGTTAGTCGATTAAGTGCTTTGCCTTACCATGGGTTGAGCGTGTAGCCCAACAAGAAAAGCAAAAACAAAGCGATGGTGTGTGCAGCGTTTAAAGTAGCAGCTCACACGCAGCTCCTTATCCATAAGCCTGTGGTGACCAGAGTCAGCTTCAGACACCTGAGGCCCTTGTGAAAGGGAAAAGTCTCTTTCTCCTGCAGCCACCACTGGAGACCAGCACAGCTCCCTAACTTGGTGTGTAGTTACACAAACATTTTCCCTGGCAGTAAAGCCAGCTGAAGAGCTTTCTGCAGTCTCTGTTTCTCCCTCTTTTCTCTCTCCCAGAGGTCAGTGGTCTCTTGATGGTGCTGGTTTAGCTGTTTGTGAGGTTGTTTCCTAAACTGGATCAGTGCAATGACTGGAGGAGCTTGCTGTTCTTTCTGATTTTCTTTGTTAATGGTGCTTTTGGAGGTATTTAATCTAAAATAACTCACTGATTGACCGTATAGCAAAATTGCACTAATGGCTGCCCTTAAGCAACCACTGGAGTGATGAACAGAGAGACAAAGGAGAAAATGAGCAAGGAGGCTGGAACCCCTTGAACTGCCTTTGCTGCCAGAGAAAAATGCTCCCCTTTCACATTCCTAAACTTAGCAGTTACCGTGATTGCTCGCCTTTAACACTGGCTCTGCTGCAAACATACATCTGCCTACAAATAACGTTAGCAATATGGCTTCCAGCTAGTGTTCAGGTCAGATAGGAAGCACGGCACAGCAAACAAGTGCAATCAATGCAGATTAATGATGCCTGCTTTCATTCATGTCTAGGTATTTCAGAGATGCAGCTGATAGCCAATCTTTCTTGCTTGTATTTATGCAAGCCACATTTATTTGGTTAGCTTTTGGTTGATTGATTTTGTACTTCTGCTTGTTTGGGTTTTGTTAGGTTTATTTCATTTCATGACAATATGGCTGATTTATTTCTGACAACAGTAGCAGTTTAATGCAAAACATTATTGAAAGCTTCATATAACTTATGTTTTTAATTTCTGCAAATACCACCTAGATGCTGTAGGGAAAGACACTATATAAATCTTAAAGTTAAATAAATATTTACTGTACAAGTGACTTGTGTTAATGAATATTGCAGAGGGAGCAGAGCACACAGATTCACCAGGAAACAACTGCAGAGTATAAAAGATCTTCCATGGGTGAGCCCAGATTTGACACACATTCAGACTTCCTGTGGCTTTATTTGCTCTACTAGGGCCAGCTGGGTGGTGCTGCTCACTGGCATTCACTGGTGGGCAATAGCAGGACAGCTTTCACCTAAGGGTGGTCAGCATGAAAGGTTGAGTTCACCTTTTAAAAGGAGAAGTACAGAGTGGCATAGAAAGAAACAGCAGGTAAAGTGCCCTCAGCAAAAACAATACAAAGAGGACCTGTAAAAAAAAATATATGGTTGAAATACAAGACCAAAGGTAGAGATCTCCTTTCCCGATGAACGTCCCTGCTCATCTATCTGTCTGCATTTTTGTACCTCATTCTGCAGTGCAGTATCTTAAAATCTTCCAGAAGTTAAGAGAAAAAAAACCTGATTTATGTATCTCTTCTCTCATCTTCATCACAGGAATGAAACAGAGGTCCAAACTGCTGAGTCTTGTTTTCATTGGTCTTGTTTCATAAATTATAGCCTGTGTGGCCAGTACCACAAAAAGTGTTGTACCGTTCTCTTTTTTTTATCCTTTGTGTGCCTTTTGTTGCATGGTTTTTTATTCCCTTTCATTCTATTGCTCAATCTACTAACAGTAAAACACCTGAGTTTATGCAAATTATCATTGTTTTGAATTTTATTGCTCCACTTCATTTCCCTTCAGTTTATCTGAATTTCTTCACTTCCTTGGTACATCCTTCCCCCTAATTTAAGAGAGGAATAAAATGTGATCCCTCTGGTTCTTTCCTGGGCCCTTTCATGTGCTTTGAACTTTCAACAATGACCAATAAAAACTAGGGTACTTTAGTTACCTGTGCCATTCTCTTACATGTCCCCCGTGGTTTTTTTGGTTGGTTGACTGGGGGGGTTTGCCATGCTTGCAGGTGAAGCAGGTATCTAAATTATTTAAAATTAATCACTAAAGTTTGGAGTCATCTCATGGCCAGTAAAACTGTACATTTCATTATTTAGTCTGGCAACACTCAGAAGTGAGATTCTTTTTTTTTTATTGGTACATGAAAGATCGAAAATTAAAGATCATTCAATAAAAATGGAGGTTGTAAGGTGTGAGGATTTTCATCTTTGAGAGCATTTCATGGAGCCTTTGTTCCAAGATCTTGCATTTCTGGTGTTAATTTAGTGCAACAAACAATGATCAAGTATTTGTGAAGCCAGAAGGAGCCTAATCAGCAGCGGTTTACATGCCCTGCCGTGAGAAGTAGTTCAAAGTATTCCCTGCCATTGTCTCAGATTGGAAGCTGGTGTTGGGTAGGTGGTGAAATATCCCTTGGATAAAATTCAGCTTGTATCTGTATCTTTGATGTAGAACTTTTATGACTCCTGTGATGCTGAGTAACAAGCTCAATTTGCATTCCAAGGTACTCAGCCCCACTGCTGATATCTTGAGTAGGAGTTCAAGCCCCATTGAAGGAATCTCACTTAACATCAGTGTGAGCTTTAACATGCATTGCTTTTTCCTGTTGACCTCTTCTTGGGGGTTAAAGTTGAGTAGCTGAACTTTAGCTGCTGCCTAGATATGTGCTGAGTGTTTGATACACATTGTCATCATAAGTCCATAAGGAACAGTTGTGCGTATTGTCTTTGAGTATTTTGACACATGTTTTCTGATAACTTATTGAGGATGCAAACACTTTTCTAAGCTCCTTTACCAGATACTAGGTGTAAGGGTAAGTAATACTTGAAGCAAAGCTAGAGAACCATTTCCTGAAAAATGTCCTGGAGACTTTAAGAGCCACAAGTACATCTTACATCTTTGTGTTTTAAAAGTCAGGGTTCAAGATTATGGTTTTATAATTTTAAAATATATAATGCATTTTTAAATTGATCTTTTGCACTATTTTGATTACAATGGCCAGATCAAAGGCATTTTCCACTTCTTCAGATGTGTTGATCCTGAGAATGTCTCAGTATTAGTACAAAACCCAATTTACTACTAAAGAGTCAAGCTAGTTAATTAACTACAGTGATAGCACCTTGCAGCCCTGACCAGCACAGGTTCTGTTATGTTGTTCTACAAACACGTAGTGACATTCAGGCTTGAAGCATTTTCAGCTATATTGACAAAATCTACACAGGGACTGGGAAAGACAGACCATCACAAATAATAGTAGGTAGAAAATTCATATTAGGTGAAAGCTCCTTATGAAGTGTGGTGAGAGAGAATATTTTGACGGTGGTAGAGGCAGGAAGAAAGGAGATAAGAAGATACTACTTTGCTACAGCTATCTCCCATTTAGGACCTTAGGCACTTAAAGAGGCAAATAGTTACTGTCTGCTGTATCCCAGGTAGTCATCAGCCTCCGTGGTAAAGGATTAGTGAAGCAATAACACCTTTTATTAGAACTGGTACAAGAATTTAAAGACTTGCTTAAATAATAGCAGACATTTTCAAAGGTCCTGGGAAAGTCAGGCCCAATTTCCTGAAAATCAGTAAGAACTCAATGCCTAGTCCCTGTGAAAGTCCCAGAAGGGGAAAGCAGCACAGCAATATGCTAAATCAGCCACCTTGGTAGCCAACCTCTTAACACTTATCACCTACAGTTATGCAATAAACCTCCAACAGCCCCCTTCCCCCCAAACTATGAGATTTTATGCCCACAGCTTACTCGGTGAAGTTACTAGTTACTACTACTATCTTCTTCCAGGCCAGCTGAATCTTGGATGTTGGGAAGAGTCAGATGCTGATGCTGCTTCTCCAAATTCTTGCCCTGGAAGCAAATGAAATGAGCAGAGAGAGGAATTGTCTGTGTCAGAACAACAGAGAAAGTGGAAGAATCATGAACAATGCTTGGAAAGAGGAAAGGAAGATGCAGGAAATCTCAGTGAATTCTTTAAGTAGATAAAACTCAAAAGTGAACAGGGGCAAACTGGAGAGAGAGTGATAGAAAGTTCAGGGTTCAGGAGTCAGAAAGCAAACAGCCATTCATGTGTATGTCCACACCCATCAGTAAAGCTCTCTGCAGACAGATTAAATATCACTGAGAGGGCTTGTCCATCTGAGCACTACAAAGAGATTCAGGCTTGGTCTTGAAGAAATTTATGCCTATAGTGATGTAAGGCTACCCTGTCACTCAGTGGCCCCCAGCACTGAATTAACGTAATTGGGTTTTTTCTAGGTGTGGAGCAATTGTTGCTTGAAGTGCTGTGTTTGATTTGAATCATTGCTGCTTATATGTGTGGGAAGAATAATATTCTGTGTCAAGTGAGAGAGCACATTTAAAGCAGAATGGACGTGGGACTTCCCTTAATCTTATTCTCCCATCTGATATTCTGCCAAGAAGATACGCTATAAGAGATACGGCATTTTCTTGAGTTGCTGAGCATCTTCACTCCTTCTTGGGACAGATCCATTCTCATTTAGACCAGTTTTCCACTGGTACGACTTAACTGGCTTCAGCAGAGTTACACTATGATGACATTGTATAAGAGCAGAGAATTTAGCTCATTGACCTCAGTATCTGGTGAAATCATTCAGCTCCTTGTATGCTGAGTCCGTTATAAGGAAGAAATGCAGTACCAGGGGAAGGTTCTTTTTTCCTGTTGAGACCAGTCCTCTGCCCCTGCCTTGGATGCAATTAATTTGTTCATCGCAATAAAATGTTACCTATGAAATCTAATGACCTTCTGTTTTGCTGCTCATCAGTTAGATAAAACATGTAGCTACAGAAAAAACTGGAAATGGAGTTGGAATACCACGTCTTTATTTTCCAGACTTATCCCTGAATCCATTATGATTTGTGCAATTGTTTTTCTTACTCTGGTCTGCATACTAGGGAAGAAAATCCTGGCCCCATAAAGCCCATGGCAAGACAGTCATTAATTTCAGCGCTGATGGCTTCTTCTTTTGTTTCCAATTACTAGCCAAACACTTGATAGAAATCTTCCTTGTAATTCTTTCATTCTATCCCTTTAAATACACAGATAGTGTCTCATCCCTCATCACTTAACATAGTGCACAGTAGAAAAAGTCATGTAAACATGAACAGATATTTTTTGAGCTTATGGATAAACAAGATCAGTAAGCAGAAATGCATATATTAGTTCAGTTTTCCTTCCTGATCTTTACAGAAAGCTATGACTTCACTGTTGCACAGCTTAAACACACACACACAAAAAATCTAGGAGATACACTATGAATATGTTAACATTAAATAATAAAGGTGAAAGAGGGGCTTCTCCTTTGAGTTTCACGTGAATGATGGATGACGCTGTTACTATATTTCCAAGTTAATTCTAAAATATCTTCTGGTCTTTTAAATAGGAAACTACATCTATTGCTTGCACTTTCAATCATTAAAGGCTTATAATGTAGAATTTTATTCTTTCCTCTTGCCTGTAAAAGAGGTTTTCCAAATTAGACACTGAAGACTTCAACATATCTGGAAAGATATGGCAGCTTTTATGCCAAAAGAGGTATAAATCTTTCAACTCTGAGCACATTTGTTTATACCATGTCCAGTTGTAGCCATTTTGCTTAAATTTATCGATACAACCTGGCTAAGTTACTAATTTATTGCCTTTGGCAATCAAAAACACAATAAAATCAATTTGTGAGGTCATCCATCTGTGATTCTCACTGTTGTAAAGTTTTTGTTGGAATGTTGCCATTCTTCTACTGTGCGCTTCTGTTGTGACGGTAATTATAAACCAAAATTACGTTATGCTTGGGCAAAGAATATAGAACAATAGGACTTCAGTCCATCACAGAGCTTATATACACCACAATATTGTAAATAGTAGTTCCAGATTTGTTTATTTACTGACAAATGAGACTGTACAGCTACTTATGCCAGAATTCTGTAAGACCTTCGTAAAATCTGAACACCTGTAATATATATCTTAAAACTCAGCCTGAGTTTGAAGATGCTGATTATTGATCTAATGCTATGTCTCATTGCCTTCCATTCAACCTCTTCAATTTTTTCAACAAAGGAGAGGATACCTAAATGTGTTGAAAACAGGTCTGTCTTTTAGTAACCTTTTATAGGCACTTTAGTAGTCGTCCAGAAACCTCCAGAGGCCAACGGGCAAGAGAATGAAATCCACTTGTCTAATCTAGCCTTTTCCAAACATCTGCAGCCTAAGATGCACATGCCTTCTAGATTGTGAGTAAGCTAGTTTAGTCTTGGGTGTAGATGATGATGAAATTGTTGCCTTCCATAGAGCTACATATATTTTTATTTGTGGCAAAGATAATTTCATGCCTTTCATTGCATCTCTGTATACAAATGCAAAGTCTTTTAAATTACATGGTAGGTGTATCAATCAGTTTGGCTTTGGCACAGACTACAAGGGCTCTTAAAGTGCCTTCAACAAGTATGCTCATAATCCAAAGAAAACTCTTCTAAAATCTCATACAAGATACAACCCTGAGCTGTAATAGCTTGAGGAAGGAGGAGAAGAGTCTAATGAAGTGATTATACTTTGTCATCTCAGTTTGGTCATAAGGACACCTGCAAGTTCTGCACACACTTCTTAGTAGCTTCACGTAGCCATTATGACAACATCTGAACCAGTTAATCAATGTTCTTGAGACAGCAGCCACTGAACAAGACCATACCAAGGGCCTTCTAACAATTTACCAGTAGCGCTAACAGGCGTCCAGTGCTGGGAACATACTCAGCAATGTTTACACATCTACCAATACTTCATCTCTAAAAACTCACCCATGGGAAAACAACAGAATTACAATAGGATTTCAGTATTGTCCAGAGGTGCTACATTACTGAGTTCCAGTGTTGAGGTTCACTGAAGAGATGGAAGAGAGCTTTCTTTGCTTGCTGTCCACTTTCAGCTGTTATTAAATCTTCTTATGTTATTTAGTCTATTTATATCAATACATACAAGCACAATTCCTATCCATAAAAAGCCCGTATATTATCTAAAACAATTTCAAACTGGAAAGCTTTAGTCTTCGTAATATTTGTTTGAAAGTATTACATAAACTGTGATTATTTTAGTATCTGATTTTTCTTAACATCCATTTAGTCATCTTACAGGGCTTCTTGCTTCAATTAATAGCAAGAGGTTTTTTTATTATTGATTAAGGTAGTTGTGAATTCATCAACAGAGGACAGACTGTACAGTTATGCCCTAAAGGAAAGCTTTAAAGTAGTGGGATTATATTATGCAAAGAATTCAAAAATATTTTTAAACAGGCATTACTTCAGCATTTAGATATTGGCTAAAGCAGCTTTAATATGCAAGACAGGATGTTAGGTGCTTAGCTGATCCAAATGCCAGTCTATAGATTTGAAAGACTAAAGATCACATCACTGGGAGGTTGACAGAAGTGACACTTTGCAAAGTGCCAATGATTTATGCCAATGTCTTTCTTGATGATACTGTTATAGACAGCACTGTCATTACAAAGTCCCTAACGACTTCAGTCTACATTTATGGTGCACAAATTATAGGTGAGCCCAAAGATCGAAACCTTCCTGACTTTTAGATTTCAATGACCAAGTCATTCTCCCTAGGTTCGCTTCTTGTGTGTTCCCTGATACTTTACACTCACTTTTCTATTTCTATTTCAGCATTGTAATTAAATGACATTAACAAGGGCAAAATATACATTATAGGTTACCAAGCCTTTTTTAGCAAACACCATGCAAAATACACTAAACTTTATACTCCAGCAATGAGCAGTAACACAGCTGTGGCTTTTTCATCAACAGAAATGCTGCAGCCAGTTCTGCAAGGTACCAAGGGCCTCATGCAAGCTGCTTGAGTCCTCTGCTTCCCAGTTACGTTAGTGCTGGGGAAAAGGGATGCTCAAGATCAGGAAGGACTACACCTCCTTCTAAAGAGTGCCTCTTGGGCTAGACTCTACAGTAAGCTTTCCATGCTGTTATAGACTGACAACCTATGATCCTGTGATGTGTATAATGTTCTGATTTTGTATATTTAAAACACTATTCCCGTGCAACATTATTTGCCCCTTAGTCAAGCCTGAAATGGTTGTTGATACTAAAGCAAATTACAATGTTTGGGGTTTTTATTCTCTTCAGTAATTCTGTCACCTTAAGAAGACAGAAATAGAGGAATTAATTACATGAAGCATATAGAGGTTCCCAAGTAACACTGATAATATCAGAGGATATTAGTTTAAATCAGGAGAGAAATTAGTTTCCCATCGCCATTTAAAATGAAGGAGTGAATGTTCCTGGGCTAGGACTTCTTTTGTTCTAGCACGGACAAAGCCAACCACAAAGGAAAAGAGGAACAGCTGGGACTCTTGATAGATCTCGAAATAGTGGGATGGTAGGACATGGAGGTAGGCTCCAGAAGTAAAGCTACAATTAGTTGAGCCATAAGATTCCACACCTCCCAAATAAAGTTCTCTCTGTTATTCCCAATCAGGCATGTAATCTTCCTGAGGGAGTAATAATTTAAAAACATTCAGTGAAATTCTGCAGGTTATTTTAAAGTCAGTCAGTCCTTTCAGTGTCCATCAAGCAACCTACTTCAGTGTCTAAGAGCTGCCTTAGAGCTGAACCGGAGCATGTATGTCCTACTGTAGAAGCCATTCAGTCTAAACATGCTAGAAAGCATTCAATTGCTTTAGTCTTGTGGTTTGCTTTGTAACCACAAATCCTCCAGAAAAAATACAGCATCATATTACACAATAGGATATATTCATGTCTGAGCTAGGACTTCCTTCAGTTTCCATCCCAGTGACTGCAATTCCCTACTAGCTCTGAGGACGCAAGTGTAACACACAAAACCAGCCAAGCAAACATGCAAATGATGAATGTCTAGATAGAAACAATGTCCTTCTCAGTGAATTTTTGTGGTGCAGCTGGCAGTATTCTGCAAATTGTTCACTCAAACAACATGTCAACCCAAGGTCAGATTACAGCATAACCAGAAAGTTATGTGTCCAAAAACGTGTTTTCTTGACTGCCCTGAATAAAGCTTGTGTGTGTCAAGCTTATTGCTATCCATAGCAATGTTAAATACAGGGTATGATAGGCCTGTTTAATCTGCAAGAGAAATGGTTTCCCTAGGAAAAACAGTATAAAACCAAGTGCACTGGTGTCTTTAGATCCAATTCAGGAAAGGTAGATAAAAAAGTAGACATTTAGTCAGGGAAAGAGGATCACTGATACCTAAAGGCTGCTCTGGCAGACCCTGGGAGACATATAACTTCATAAAAGCCTTGATTTGACAACCATCCCTTATACAGAACTCCTGTTCAGACTGGAGTCTCAAGCAGTGTGTTGCAAGCATGCTGTGCTAATACAATTAATAACATAATTTATATGAAAAGAAATATCAAAAACTGTTAATTAGCAATTCTTTCTATAGTAAATATATATCAGTTTAATGCTGATATTCAGTCAGATGAATGAGTACTTACAGCATCTGTAATGTTTGTATTTTTTTTAATTTCTGAAAAATACAAAGTTACTATTTGAAATTCTTTATTCTCATATTCTGGTAACTTCATAAAAGGAAGTTCTACGCAGTTAAGTTAATCTTTGCAAGACTAAAAGCTTAAAAGAAGGCTGAAAAGACCATTGAAGGTCAGAATTTACATATTGATCAAACTGTAAGTTTATACTCTTGCAAACGTGTAATTAACTTTGCTCTTATTGAATTTTGGTTCACAACCAATTTTATTAGTCATAGTTTCACCAGTAATTCCACTGGACTGAAGCATGAGTGACAGACATCCATAATAAGGTAGAGTGCATACTAAGGTGTTATGTTTAAAAATAGATATAAATCACCTGAAACATTTGTTATTTTGAAGAAAACGCCCTTCATAAAAACACAATGCTTGGCAATAAAATGAAACCATTTTCTGAGAATTATTGATGAGAAATTGAAATGAAGACTTGTATAAAAGTTATGTTTCAAAGTTCCAAACCATGGGACCTTTCTCTATGCGATTTAATTTTGTAAGCTAATAATCATAAATTCAGTGATAAAAAAGCTAATGGGTTCTTTTAACCCTTTCTTTTCTGACCACGGAATAGCTAGAAGCTGGTAAAAAAGTTATCTAGGAGGTTCAACCTCAAGTGTATTGAAGGGATGGTTCCTGTCCAGGCAGCGAGCAAGAGCACATGGGTGAACACATGTTGCTACATTTTAAGAATTGCTTTGTAACAGTTGATGAACCTGGGATCTGTCCTGGTTTGTGCACCAGCTGCAGAAATGGTCATTTATATTCCAGCTGGATGAGCAAATGCAAGATTTGCTCTGTGACACATGAAGAGAATACAGAGGAACCAACCATGTCATCTCAAAGGACTATTCCTTTGCATCCTATCCCCAAAACTGCACCACAGCCAGGGATATTACAGTCATGTAAATGACGACAAAGGTCTCACATTCTTAAAGTTAATCATAACGGATAGTAACAATGATCAATCATAAGTCACTGATCTCAGTCGTCCTTTCACCTTAGGACAAAGAAAGAGCAGAGGGCAAGGTTTGCTTTTCAGTGTCTCTCTGAACTGACAGCCTTCTGCACAATCAGGGTTTCTGTGTCGTGTTCCTGCTGGCAGACACATAATGAATCTGCATCCTTCTTATCAGATCTTATTTATCCTTCTTATCTGTGTATCCTGGGAGCTGCGTACCCAGAAGCAGCAGTATGTTCTCCCTTCTTGAAGACTAATGAATCCTTTAGATAATGGGAGAGCAGAGTTTGGACTTTGCTGCGGACTCACATGCAGGGGACTCGCATGCAGGTGGACTGGCACTGCTAAGAACAGAAGTGCCACACAGCTTGCAGCCAAATATAAAGATGACTGTGAAGCCTTTTCCACTTATTTTGCCAAGCAAGAGGACCTGGATACAAGGAAGAATTTCAGGAGTCTGCACGTGTGCTGTCATGTCTAAAAGAGGTATAAAACAAAGCTAGGTTCAGACCTGAACTCTTGAAATTATGATACCTTCCAACCAAGCGTGTCTTTGCTTGACAAAATAGTAAAAAAAATTAAGATTATATTAAGCATTTCAGAAATTACTATCACCAATCTCAGCAGGCTGCTGTGCCTTCAATACACGTTACCCTCAGCCATCATCTCCATGTCAATACAACTATCAGCAATGAAGGCTTCATTCTGAGAAGGGAATTCCTGACTTCACTTGTTATAGCAGGACCCAGAAGCACAATATCATACAACACTCTGGAAAAAAATGACAGGATCATTGACAGTATAAGCAGAGCAATGTTATGTCTAGTGGCAAAATGTAGCTGGTTGAAATATGGTTTATTTCTGTTGAAGACAGATAAATTTACACTGCAAGAGAGTGTGTTGCTGGATAAATGTCTACTGAAAGCAGAATAAAAACATAAAAGTGTTATGGCCTATCATTAGGCAGAGCTAACCAGAACTGGCAATATTGCTCAGTGCTCATCTGGCCACATGCTCTCTAGATGCAGAGAGGCAGTCTGTTTAGTTAGACTTCAGTTCCAAGATATGAGCTGTTTGCTTGTGGCTTCAGTGGTGGCAGCAGCAGTAGGCTTCTTGTTGTTTTAGCATTTGGTTTGAACAAATTACTGTGTCCACAAGCAGCTGTCAATGAATCTCTCTTTTTTTTTTTTTTTTTTTACTACAGAGAAAATATGGTATCAGGTTACATCAGCTACCATGTTGCCGTGGTTTAACCCCAGCCAGCAACTAAGCACCATGCAGCCGCTCACTCACTTCCCCCCATCCAGTGGGATGGGGGAGAAAATCGGGAAAAAGAAGTAAAACTCGTGGGTTGAGATAAGAACGGTTTAATAGAACAGAAAAGAAGAAACTAATAATGATAATGGTAACACTAATAAAATGACAACAGTAATAATAAAAAGATTGGAATGTACCAATGATGCACAGTGCAATTGCTCACCACCCGCCGACCAACACCCAGCTAGTCTCCGAGCGGCGATTCCCCGACCCCACTTCCCAGTTCCTATACTAGGTGGGACGTCCCATGGTATGGAATACACCGTTGGCTGGTTTGTGTCAGGTGCCCTGTCTGTGTCCTGTGCCAACTTCTTGTGCCCCTCCAGCTTTCTCACTGGCTGGGCATGAGAAGCTGAAAAATCCTTGACTTTAGTCTAAACACTACTTAGCAACAACTGAAAACATCAGTGTTATCAACATTCTTCCATACTGAACTCAAAACATAGCACCATACCATCTACTAGGAAGACAGTTAACTCTATCCCAGCTGAAACCAGGACACATGTTCATCAACCATCACATCTGAAATCACTGCGTTTCATTACAGTCTCAGGCTAGAACCTTTTATTTAAACTTCCCCTAACCTAAACACATGAAGCGAGCCAGCAAAGTGAGAAGGCATGGTAGAGAGGACAGTCAAGGATGCCTCTTTTCACCAAGTCTGAGTTCCATCTCATCGTCTTTCAGAAGTTACTTGGTGTGATAGCTGTGAAAATTCAGTGACTGCCCCAGCTATTATTCTGAACAAACTCCTGGTAAAAACAAGGTTGCTGCCGCAGCATGTATTTACTCTCCCAAAGTGACCTACCAGCCTAGAGCTGTATCAAGCAGTTTTCTTAATTATGTGCTAGCCGTAAACATTTTAGTAGTTATAACTATAAGGTGTTTAAAATTATTTAGTAGCTATTATACATTTCATAACTCATCCTATAACTTTAAAGTACCCAGAAATTGAAATTCAGAGCACAGTGTAAGATGACCTTTTGTATGCAAGCTGAATCAATTTTATACTCCTTAGAATTTGGCCCACTGAATATAAAAGAGTCCAAGCTGTCAAAAAGAGAAAGCTGTATTAAAAAAAAAAAAAAAAAATCAGGAGGGGTCATCTCAGCAGTGCCTTGTAAATAGGTAGTTCAAGAAGTGTCTGTGAGGTTATAGCATAGACCTTCCTCCCTTCCAGCAGTTCCCAGCCAGTACGTGGTGCCTGGCTCAGGAAGTGAGAGCACTTCATGGGTGAAGAACAGGACCCCGTCTAACAAGCTCTGCTGAACCTCTCTGGAGAGGGAAGGAAGGCAGTGGAGGTGACTGTGGCAGGCTGGCAGCAGGGAAGAAGCTGGACCTAGTCCAGCAAAAAAACATAACTTTTCTCAAGTGAGGCTTATGTGTGGTAAATTAAGGAAAGACTGTTTTAACTCCCATACTTCATGGTCACCCCAGTGGTTCACACTACTCCAATGGGAACTGGTTTATACTGGGAATGTTGCGAAATGGCTCAATGAGCATCTGATGCTGTGGCATGCTTTCTGATGGCACAGCTCAGCTCCCGCAATTGAACCTCTGGTTGCTGGGGGAAAGTGACTTTACATCTGCCACCCTAGAAGCCATTTGTATCACTGAGGATGCTAGAAGGGATCAGGCCCTTCACTTGCCTGGCAGAGTGTGTGTAACACTGGTAAAAAAAAGCCCTGGAAGGAACTTACCCTATGCTTATGCCCCTGGCACAAAAGCCAGATCCACAGGGTTGTGCTGTGTCTTCTAAGCTTCCTCTTCTCTTTTTAGTAGAATTAACAATAGATGACAGGAGCCAGAGGGGATGGTTTTATTTAAAAGTTCTATGAAGTTGGAAGAGCTGGGATTTTTATCACTTCATTTTTACAGAATTCGGGATTGAATTCTGCGTTTGGTAACAATCGGGTGACTTCAGAGGAGTCAGCAGGCATATCAGAGGGCTAAATCTGATTCTTAATCATTAAAATATTATGTAAAGGAACATGAATAGAAACAAAGGCAAGAAAGTCTCCACTTCCATATCAATGTTCCAGATACTTTGCATTCATACAGAGCAGAGTTCATGAACTCTCTCTAACCATGTTAACAATCCTCTGGGTTTCTAAAGGAGCAGCAGGGGTTGGAATGAGAAGTCTCCCCATATACATCAATAACATCAGTCTTGACACACTGATGGGATTTCCAGGGGGTTCTTTGCTAACCGTGCCTGTTAAATCCTCTGCACCACTCAGCAGTGGTAGCTCAGTATGCCTCGCAGGGAGAAAAAAAGTCTGAAGTTTGTAGTTGAAAACAAAATGTGCATCTGCGGCATGTGGTTTCTTGTGCAAAAACAAGTCAGAGCATAGACATTTTAAATGCATTTTTCTCAGTGACTGATGTCAGTTGGGGTGTCTTAAATGGATATTTTTACAGAAATTAAGTACAGCAGTGTTTTGCACCACAGTTTGTATTTCACAAGATATATGTAAATACAGTTAAGCATGGCTTCATTTGAAAATCAGAGAAGTACAGTAGTCTCTACTGTATAAAGGAGAACTGTGTGACTGATAGCTGGCATGTTGTTAGTTTTGAGGAAGTAAAAAAAAAAATCAGAGTGACAGAACTGTGCCAGACAATCCACGTAGCTCAGTCCAGTCTTGCTCAGTGTCTGGCACCTAATGACTGGAGAACATTATCAGAACATGACAAGCATATTTTTATTCAGTAAATCCTTTTAGTACCCAGCAATCCATAGTATAAGGACACCTTATGCACCTACATCTTTTTTATGGAATTGTTCTTGATGGCCTTTTCACCATGATTTTTTTTCCAATCACTTTTGTAATGCATTTAGACTTTCTGAGCTGGGAGATTGCATTCAAGATCAGATTGTCAGCTGCAGTTGGTGGCATGTTGGCATGCCAGTTTGTATCAAATAAGAAACCATCCTTTAGAAAAATCAACGGTAATATAACAACTGCTTCAGCTTCATAAACTCTTGAACTGACTCATCTTTCAATGTAAGCATATTTTCCATAATGGAAAAATAACTGTATGCTGAAATCTGGCATTTTGATAGAGTTTTCCACAGTGATTCAACAATTTTTTGCAAAAATAAATCTTCATCTTGAAGACAAATTTGAAGCTTTCTAATTCTGAATTAAAAAAAAAAAAAAACTTAACCAAATGGTAGGTTTTGTAGATCTATATGTTGCAAATCTGACTGATACAAAGGAAAATGTTTCAAAATAGCAGTAGTACTCTATATACTCTATACTACATATATGGAGTTCCTAATTCTGTATATCTCTTAAAAAAAAAAAGAACAACTAGTATTACCCAAATCCAAAATAGTAACAAACTGACATTTGCTATAAGCACATCCATTAAAGTTTTCTTTGTGACATTTTCACAAAGCTGAAAGTGAAGCAAAACTTCACTGTGCCTGTGATCAGGCATAAAATAAAACATGATGCAGGTGGTGCTATTGTAGCTGATGTTTTTCTGTCTTCATCCCAGAGACATGAAGTTCCATGCTGGACCACCTAATACAAGACATCAATAAGCTAGAGCGAGCTCAGCAGAGGACCACTGTGGTGGTAAGGGCTGGAACACTTACCCAGTGAGAACTGGGTTTGTTCAGCCTGGGGAAGAGGTGGCTTTGGGAGGACATAAGGGCAGCCCCTCAGTACCTACAGGGAAGTTGTTGAGAAAATGGAGACAGGATCTTCACAGAGGTGCATGGCAGCAGACGAGGAGCAATGGTTATGAACTGAAACAAGAGGTTCAGAATGGATATCAGAAAAAAAATTTTTCACGATGGGTACAGTTGAATACTGGAAGCCGCTGCCCAGAGAGTTTGTGCTATCACCATTCTGGGAGGTTTTCAAGACTCAGCTGGATAAAGCCTTGAGCCACCTGATCTGCTCTCATAGTTGACCTTGCTGTGAGCAGGAGGTTGGACTGGAGCCTACCTGTGGTCCCTTTCAGCCTCAGATTTCCTGTGATTCTGTGATTCTACATGTATCTGTGGTACCAATGGGATTTTACACAACATAGATGCTCCATCAGTTTGCTCTACTAAGCACAGGCTGCCTCCCACACATACATGGCAGCATCATGGAGAGCGAGTGGGTTGAGCTGTGAGGGGAAACTCCCTTGTTGTGTCTTCCACACCTTCAGTGGCAGTCCCCAAGAAAGTGGGACCACTGATCACACCCACATGTCCAAGGTCTCCTGGCCCTTTTGGGGTGTAACAGTTGCATCAGGCCCACGTGTGCAGGCAGGAGGTGACTTGCCCACCAGCACCTTCTCCACCCTCCATCCTTCCCCTGAAGAAGCTGGCTTCCATGCATCAGAGCCAAGCTGGAGGAGGCTGTGACATGGTTAGAGAGGACAAACAGAGGCCGCTGGGGTTCAACTATGGTCAGGAGCACAGTGGCGTGACAGTGCAGACACAGCTTGGCCTGCTGAGGGGGACGGACCTACAAAGGGGGACCTTGAAGCACTCCAGCACGTCAGCAGCTCTGCCCTTTCCTCCCAGGCTTTTCACAAGCTCTGGAGCTTCCAGTTTTGAGCCTGCAAGAAACACCTTATTTGCTCAATTCCTGCAGTCATAGGGACAGCTAAGGACATCGGGGTGGTCCTGGATAGCCCCCTAAGAGCTCACCTGCTTCAAAGTCTTTGCAAGATCACGGCTTAAGCATTACTCTATTCTTTCACCTTCATTTTAATCATCCTCATTTCTCTAAGCATGCCAGTGATGGGGTAGAAATGCACCTCTGCAGTCTTCTCCTTGGCTTGCCGTGCAACTCTCTGAGCTACTTGCCGGAACCTGATCAAATGCCTGTATTTCCACTTTGCTTTGCCTTAAATGCTTATTTAAACAAACAAAAACAAACCTTAAGTAAAAAGTGAAGTAAGTCCTCAGGCTCTGGGTGACTACAGTGGATTGATTGTACATATGGGAAATGTTGTCATAACAAAACAGGTGTTATATGGTAATTGTGCTAAGTATCCTAACAAACAAGGTTCATCTGGCACAATTCACCCACAGCCTTCAGGGAACTTACAAAATTTATTTATAGGTGAGAGAGAAAAAATATTCTCCTTAAGCTAAGGCAGCCATACGCATATGCAGGGAAAAAGGGAAGCCAGCCATATGCATCCTTCTTGTGATGGCAAGCAAGACTGTTTAAACAGAGGGTGATCCTCCTAGGCACTTCTGCAGAATGGCCTCCATTCCCTACCAGGTCTCCTGCCCACACAGCCTGGCTGGAAGCTGGTTCTCTTAAACAACAGGGGAGGAGAGGAAGAAGTGGGGAAAAAATTATAAACCTAACTTCATCCTGGTGAGTTTGGGCAGATGTTGTGTAGATTTGGGGCAACTCAGTAATGGGGTGTATGAAAGAGGTGATCAAGGGAAATGTTATGAAGCAACTTTGCAAGTAGGTATGGAATAAAACATTTGCAAGCAAAATATGTAAAAGGCAAAAGGAGGAATAAAGAAATTCACCATCTCAGGGGCAAAGGTCAGTGATGTAGATAGATGCATTCATATTTGTATGTTTTCTTATGGTTAAAACCCAAAATGTACTCAGCAGTATATCATCATAAATCCTGACTGGATCAGACAAGTGTTTTTCATTGTTCGATCACCCGTCCACCAAAGAGAGTGCTGACAGCTTTTGTAACAGGTGGCACTTGCTCTATTATGTGCTACTAAAGAGTGAAATGGTACAGGCTGTCATCCTATTCCCAAGTATCATGCCTTAAATGTGAAAGGGCTTTCAGCATCTGACTCAAACTGGCAGTGTGATCTTCCATCTTATATCATAAACCTGACTACAAAAATGTTTTGGACTAAGTTTAAGCAGGTGGATTTTTATAGATGATTTGTGGGTCTGTATGTCCAAGGTAAAATTCTAGCTCTGCTGAAATCAATCATAAAATTCATACCAACTGTAATAAAGCCAAATTTAACTGAACTTTTATAAAACCAGTCATTTTTAAATGTCAGAAATAATGCATTCAGGAAACATTAGTGCATTTGCTCAGCTGAAAGCGGGAACCCCACTCACAAAAGTTTTGGCTGTTCTTCCAGCTTAGCTGGTTTCTGGACATGCTTTGCTGCCTCCTACACATCACACAGCAATGTTGAAACTGGCAGAGAACAGGATCTGTCTTTCCCTCCTGAAAGCTTCGCATACCAGTCCTCCTGGTGAGCCCAGGGTAACAGCTGGGATCTCGAAAAACACATTGCTGATGGTAGATTCAATCAGCAGCGCTCAGGTTGTTGGGCACTTGGAAACAGGTTGCTGGAGAATGGTTAGACTAGCATTGGATCTGTTCCTAGGTGTGGGTTTGGATTTGCTCTCCCCAGGTAATGAACCCTTACCCTGTCATGCAAGGAATGCTGATGTTGCCAACAGTGTCTGTGGGTAAAATGCCATCTGAATTAGACATATCTCTTTAGGGTCAAGGAGACAAGGAATTGCGATTCACACTTACGGGTGAGTGAGCACATAAATTACAGCTATTTAACTAATTCCTTACTTTACAAAGATGAATTGGACAAGGCTTTCCCAGAAACCAGAGACATTTTGGACCTGTTTGTATACGGGAACACGTTCCCAGTCCTCACTCAAAATGCTACCACAAGGTCATTTCTCATTACCTAAAATTTCTGAACTATTTCAAACTGTTTAATGGACCCAGTATATCCAATGCCTCTCTCTATAGCAAGGATAGTACAATCCCCTGCAGTTGCCTCAGAGGTGCAGCAGCTCTCAACAGCACAGGCAACAGCTTTGTGGACTGGCATAGGAACAGTTAAGGAGCACATGCATGAACTCTGGTCTGACCTCCAGTAAGTGAAACTGGGTGTTCCCCATCCAGTCCAACCCTGGGGACAAACTGTGAGACACTAAGCCAGCTTTCTGTGGCTGTATTTCCCTAAAACATTTGTATTTTTCCAAACCTAGTGAATTACCATAAAAATAGGACCTACCCCAGATGACAGGAGTCAGGAGCTTGTATTTTATTTTCACAGGAACAGAGCATCAGAAGTTATTTACTCTAAAAGGTGATGTGCCATAACGGGTATGAACCAGCACTACTTAGCCCCAGGAAGAAAGTATGAAGTCATAAGTTCTGCATTTAAAAGAAGAAAAAAAGCTACAGGAATCAAAGACTTTATTTGTGAACAGAGGACGCCTGCCAGAACCAGAAATAGTTCTGTTGCCTGACTCTTTCCTCAGGCTCACAAACCTCAGAGGTGTCTTGGGGAGTGGGTGGAGCTGCAATGTTTTAATAAAGTACTCTGGAATTTTATTAATGTGAAGGGTTGCAAATGCCTGCAGTTCTAGTCATGTGAGCATCTGCATTCAGCTGTCCTGGATTTTAATGAGGTGGTGAAGAACATTAGCTATGTAATTCATGTGGCTGTTCTTTTGGCCTATAACAGGGTTTAGCAAGGTTAACGTTATGTTCACGTTCAGATTTTAGTGTTTGGCTTCCCGGAAAGAAAAAATAACCAAAACAAAATCCTATGCAGGATAAGGGGATCAGAAGGACACTTGGAAATGAAAGGAGTGGTTTGCAAATGTGGAGCTCATGGAGTGCAGAGGAAGGTTAGCCAGGAGAGACAAGGGACAGAGTGTTAGAGTTTCATACCCAGAGACTTCATTGCAGGTCTCAGACTCACAGAAAGCAATGAGTGTCCTGCTTCATCCCCAGTTAGGAAGAGACAAAAGCTGAAGTGAGTTTTTAAAACCTTTTCCCTTTCAAGAGTAAATCAGGTCAATCATACTTCTTAGAAAGAACAAATGCTTACTGTCTGGGGGCTTCTTTATTAGGGCATATAGTTGGCTCCTGGTCCCAGTCCAGCTCTGACTGGAGCTCAGTCCTTACAAAAAGGCTGCCTGCACATTGGTGCCTCCCTTGGAGAAGAACTGTGTCAGCCCAGGAGCAGACCACTGCTACAGAGGTACCACTTGCAGCCCAAACACAGCAGCTCCCTCCCAGGAAGCAAACTGAATTCCTCTGTGTGCCATTGTTCGGATTCCTGGCCATAAATACTGTGCAGCTTTCTGAGCATGGACTGGTAGGTTGTCCCATAACCTGAACTTATATTTAGTGCTCCTTCAGCATGTGTAGAAGCAGGAAGAGAGCAATTCCATATGTGAATCCTACTCTGAACACCAGCTTCCTCTATGGCTACGGTCAAGTTACGCAGCTTTTCCACCCCAGTTTTCTTCCTCCCCCAAAACACTCCCTGGTCATTGGATGTGGTGTAGTGCTCCTTTCCTGCTCCCAGAGGAGGACTTGACGTTCAAAAGGAAGTACACTGTGAAATCAATCAGCATACAAGCGCCCATCCAATGTGTACAGCTTTCTCTGGTCAGTTATCTGTTCTCAGTGTTCTGAGGTGGAGAGAGGACCTAGCCCCAGCTCTGCCACTGCTTGCTGAAGAGTCATCACCTCTCTGGGCTTATCTTTCCCCTTCTTCTTCAGATGGCAGTCTGAACAACTCAGTCACAACATATGACACTCTAGCAGACGTGCCAGGGACTCCCTCTCTGTGGCAAGACCATTAGAAGGGTTTGGTCAGACCTTCAAGATCAGGCAGGGGTCTTTGTTGAATGCTCCTCAGAAACTGTCTTTCCAGCTCCTCCCCAGCTCCTCAGGAACTGGGGTGTCACTGCTGGGGAGAAAGATGAGGCATGCCAGGCTAGGGCTGTTGTGCAGTCCCTCTCCCGTAAATGCAAAGGCCAGCTTGCCTGTGAAGATATTTGAATAACATTTTTCCCCTGTGCCAGATTGCGAGCTGTATGTCATGCTGTCAAGGATAGCAATCAGCCTGATTGTTGCAGACTTGACAAACATGCTTATTTTTAGAACTGCTAGATATTACACATTGCACTAGATCTCTCTTTCATGTTAAAGACTTTAATCTTCTGCTGGAGTTTCTTATTGGACATCTGCCCAGAATATAAAGACTGATCTTTCTTCCCCCACCCTGTCTTTGATAAAGTGTCAGAGCCTCACTGAAAGGTGTAGATGGCAGTCAGAGGATCTCAGCTGAAGTCATGCCTCTCCCACCTCTCATCCAAATTATATGTAGGGGTTATTGGCAGTATGTTGAAATAACTTTACCTTGGGATAATAGCCTTTTGCTTATCTCCCATCTATCTGTCACACTGTCTAACTTCTGTATTAACAGAGTCTACCTTTGGGCAGCTCACACAGTACAGTAGCTGTCATTCTGTCCTCACTCCTGGGTATTTAATGTAAACTGAACTAAAGTATGTTAAAGGTGTACCAGGAAAGACAGTCATTTTTCCATCTCTCTCCCCAGAAAAGTGAGAAGTAGCCAAAAGAGCGGCCCTGCAGCACTCCAGATGTGAAGTAGCACAGTACATATCATTACAGAAGAAACATTTTCTGCCTCAGGGGTCTATTAGTAATTTTGACAGCAGAGGCACTCTAATCCCACGCAGAAGACAACAAGGCTGAAATAAGCTGGGACCTAGTGAGTTCTCAAAATTGAGCCCCAACTGAGATACCCTGGCCCTGCCATCAGACCAGAGATTGCTGCAGACTATATTCCGGAGTGTAGGACTCAATATTGCCTGACTGTGATGGCTGGGAATAAAGTGAGAGTTGAAAAGACAGGAAAGTTCAGTTCAAAGGCTCATTTCTTTCATCCCAAATGTAAGGCTAGGAGACAAATGGCCCACAAGGACAATGTACTCTGAGAAGCTGAGGCCACAGGAGGCATGTGAGCACCTCCTTGACCAGCACACTTCCCCATCACTGCAGGAGGTGCTATCCAAACACAACAATACGAGGAGGCAGAAAGGAGCTGACACAACAACAAAACCTGACTAGAACACGAAGATTAGCCATTTCTGAGAAGCAGAGATCCCAGCAGCTCAGCGTCCTCCTACACAGGCTCAGCTTTCCTTTGCACTGTGCCATGAGCTCGATCTTTGTCTTCCCTGAAAGTTAAGAAAAAGGTATCAAAAAAGAAAAAGTGGTTCACATAAAATAAGCCAAGATGCTTATCATTAGCTTCCATAAATTACTTTTTCTCTATACTTCCCCCTATTATTTCTGTTCTATTTTTTGCTACATGCCCTCATTCAATGAGGGTGCGGGTGTAGACTTTTGATCCCTCTTTACTGATTTGAATTTAAAAGGAGGATATGTACAAGAAGTCTGTGGCATTTGAGTGAAAATATAAACCTATCATGTTCAAGGGAGTCTAAAAATCAAGGCAAAAACTGTCAAAACATGGCATAGCTTTTCCACAGGATAGAATATGTCCAGTTCTTCAAAGAGGAAATACTTGGAAATCTCCTTAAGGAGGAATCACTATACCTTTACAAGTTATATGATCTTTAGAGCTACAAAGCTAAAACCACCTAAGCCTTTGTGCATTTAATCATATTCAAAACTCACCACAACTGTATCTGTCCCTCATAGCCTGCTGTCCAGCTGATCCAGCTCATGACATGAGTTGCTAAGGACATGCTTGGCAGCCAAGCTCCACACAGAATAAATATCAGTGTGTTGCCTCATGAGCAAGTGTGAGAAAAGGTAGGAGAGCCACAAACAACAGGGAACTGGCCTGAGGCAGTTCAGCTTGTTAGCAGAGAGAGTGGAGCAGCCCTGAAACAGATGTAACCAACACCCTTCATCTGTAATCACTGTACAGTTCTCATGTCAGGAGAGTCTGGGCAATATGAGGATTGCAATTGCTGTCAACGTCCAGTCCATGAGAAAACAGAAGATGTGGCAAACCTCCAAGCATAGCTTGGCTTGATGGTCCAACAAGTTAGTGTTATACTGGAGAGACACTTGCTTTCCAGCTACTGATCTCAGCTCCGCTTTTTTTTTTTTTTTTTTTTAGTGACAGATGGGGATTAGTGTAGCTAGCCAATATGCTTAACCTCTGGAGAGCAGGAAACATTTTATGCCACTCAACAGAAGGCTTTACAGATGCTAGAGGTCAAATTCACAATGATATCTGAAAACCTAAATCCTATAGGGGTACTTGACTTCCCTCTGGCCTTGGTGGGAATTTAGCCACTGGAGAGTTAGACCTTAAATACCTTTGGGAAACTGAGCCTAGACAGCTGAAGTTTAAACAATTTCTTGGGGAGTTACTTCTTGAGCTGTTCCCAAGTTTCAAGGATCCCTACTTCAGTTATAAAGCTGGAGGGGGGACACACAGATTATAACAGCATTCACATGGTGAGTCAATAATCCAGCAAGTAGCAAAACAGCTATCTGCTGCAGAAAAAGTACTGGCAAGCTTATACTTTTAATCATAACATTGGCCTTTCCCCCTTAACTGCATAGCTCGGAAGCTGTTTAGTGAGTGATATACCTGCAGTCACAGACCCTGAGAGTCTAATACCCCATTCATTCTATTTAGCTGGAATCGTATTGGAGAAACTGAATTTTATATCAGACCTGTCAATAATTCCACAACACTGGCATTCTTCCACATTTATTAGTACAGTTCTCTCATATACCACAGACATTACTTTAAAACGTTTGCTATGTCATCTCGCCTGCAGGAAAAAAATGAGCCCTGGATTTCTCTTTGAAATGAGGATGTCCAATATGTGTCAAAACATGTTGCCTCTTTTATTAATTCATTCCCATAAGCATTTCAACGACCATGGTTTAAAATTCAAGAGCGAAACAACTTAGAATAAGGTATCACCCGTACCTGCAAGGACACTGTCCCTTTAAGGCCTTGCAGTCGGCCCCAATTAACATTCCAGTTTTATTGCATGTACCTGGTCTGAAGAGAGTCGGTAGCCACTGGGTATAGCATAAATTGTTGGCCTTCAGCAAAATGAACAGCTGAAATGCATGCAGTACCTGACCATGCTTGTTAGGCTATTTGCTCCTTTAATCACCCGCTGCACTCGTGAATGCCTGCCATTCAATTATCTTCAAAACCTTCATCATGTCGCTAGACAATAAAACGTGACAAGACAGGTATTACTGTGTTAAGGTCATCTGATATCTAGAAGTGTCTCATTATTCCCTTCAGTGATTAGCTACAATTACTGCTTTAACCAAAGTATTTAAGGCCATAACTAAGTGTTTCAAATATTTATCATAGGATACCTTATGAGCTGGAGAGGTGTTCTTAGAGGAACGACCAGCGGTTCCCAGCTGACTGTCCCCAGAGCAGCAGCAACCCCAGAGAGGGTGCTTCCAAAAACGTTTTGACCCCCAGTTTGCTTTTAAGACACAGCACTCGCTAGCCTAAGGGTAGGCAGCCTACATCTTGCCTCTGCTGATTGCAAGTGATATCAGACCTTTTAGCAGGGATCCATGTGCAAGACCGACCTTGAGTCATCTTTGTTGCCCTAAATCACTCCAGACAGGGCTGATGGGATATTTGGAGGCCAGAGATTAATCTGAAGCACTCAAAACATCTCCCGCAGGAGGTGCCACAAAAGCCACCAGAAGATTGCACCTGTGTATTCAGGCTATGTTGGCCCCAAGGAAGTAATGTTACCCCTCTCTGGTAATACAAGCACACCTGGCCCCAAAGTTACTGCAGTTTCTGTATTTCAATTGAGAATTTGTAATTAGATTTAAGATTAGGCCATCTTGTTTGTTAAGCCACTGCAGTCCTATCCTAACAAAACTCCTTCAAACCAATTTAGCACCAGGACAGGTTTTTGTTCCTGACACCTGAAAACAGCGAGTTGCGAGAGTTAGAACCAATAAAAGATTACACAATCCCATGTTCCCTGGGTTTGGGTAAGTTAGGTAACTCCCTGAATTCAAATTCTTTGTTTCCATCAGACCACACCATTTATGCTGAGCAATGGGCAATGGAGAGTTCCCTCCAAGAAGGGAGAGTCCTACAGGCAAGCAGAGATGAAGGAGGCAGGGCTGGCCTTGGTGCAGTAGCAATGCAAGGAGAAGGCAGGACAGACCCAGGGTTTAACATTTCTCAATAAATCTAAATTATATCCAGGATCAAACTAAGGCTGCCTCTCTCCCTTTCACCCTGCCCAACCTAAGTCAAACTCTGGTGAAGGGGAGAATTTATCCTGATCTTTGAGTTCAAAGGCAAGACACACATTTCACAGCGGTGCTGCGGGAGGTGGAAATAATACCTGCATAAAGTAGTAAACAAGAACAGCCAGCCTTTCACTGGGGGAAAGGCAGTTTTACAGGCACATTGCCAATTGAAACCTCTCTCCCACTGTGGCTCAGAGTGGCCCCAGTATTCGCTCTGCCTTCCACACTGCATTCAACATGACAAACTAATAACCACAGCTGGCACTGCCGCTGGCAAAGTCAGCAGTTACCTCAAGCAGATGACTGGTAGGAATGGCAAAATAGCTTTTGCGTTACCTACCAGCAGAGCCTGGAAAGTCAAGTAAGGGGATGTGGCAGATGTCCCACCCCAGTGGCACGGGAGTAGCAAGCCTGGCTCTCCAGGACTCACCTCCATTCCAGCCCTTCCTTCGTCCTTCCCCATCCAGCAGCAGGACGAGCCCAGTCCTCCAACCTTAGGGCTGCAAAATTCAATCCTGCCAACACTGCTGAGAAGCTTTGAGCTGGCCCTGCAGACAATGTGACTCATTGCAAGAGAATGAGTTGCCAATTTTGTTTCTTCTGGTACAATGAAACTTATTTAAATAAAATCCTGATTAAGAGAGGAAGCCATGGACTTGATTCACAGCAGGGAAAGCTGAAAACTGCTTGCTACATGCCGTCAAATTACTGATTTCTACCATTTTATTTTTAAAGCAGAGTGCTGTTTCTTTGAACTGGGAACAACACGGCATGCACATCATTTTGGATAATGTGTAAGCAAGGTCACTTTGTTCATTTGATGTGATTGAGCCCAAAGTAAGAAACATGGGGAATTTTTTCCTCTCCAGTTGAGGAGTGTCTTTTGATAGGTGGAAGTCAATGACCCTATGGCAGCAGCAGATCTGTCCCCATGTGCAAATGCTAAAGCAAGGTGGTCCACCCCACCATAAGGATCATGCAGCTTCCACCAGTCATTGTCCTATGCCAGGGATGCATCAATGAGGTAAAACAAACTTTGTAGCTCTCTCCTCTATTCCTCTCATTTAAGTCATAACTGCTACAGGGCACAGTTAGTAGTTGCAGATCATTGCTTTCTGTCTCAGTTACAAGAGGACCTGTTACACATACCAGGCACAGCTGGCAAAAGTTCAATTAGACACACATTAAGATAGCCTATAACAATGCACCAAAAATTTAATATAATGCTAACTGTGAATAATTTGGCTCATTTTGGCCATATGTCGTTCTAAATCTTATTCAGCTAATCACTTCTGAACTTTTCCATTGCCTGGCTATGACCATTCTCATGTTAGTCCATGCAGCTTTGTTGTAGCTGATCATTTCAGATCATTTCCATTTCCTATTGGGATAAACATGTGAGCAATCCTGAAGCATACTTCATATGGATAGTTGTATCTAGAGACTGGAACACGAGAACTTCCATGGAAAATGGCTATAAATAGAGCCTGATCATGACAAAGAAAATGCAGTTTACTGGAATTCATATTTGTTCATCCTTTTCCTAGATCTTCCTGAAAGAAACATTTTATCTCCCACCAGCTAGCCTAGCTATGAGTTTGGGGCACTATATCAGCTTACACTACCTGATAATCTTGTCCTTTTTGTACTGTTTGTATTCAGCTATGGCAGAAAGTCACAGAAAACATGACCAATACTTAACTGCTTTGTGTTCATCTGCAGATCAGAGGAATCTGTCATATATATTAACCACCATAACTGTTGTGTTTGTTTTCAGTACCCAGACAGAGAATTAATGGCATTGATTTTTAGGTATCTACATTTTAGATGAGGGTGCACTGCACAACATAAATGAGTTTGCATCATTGTGAGAATGAGCACTCAGCCATTTTAGAGCATCCCTTTGAAACTAATCCCTGACCTTCTATAATGACAAAAGCTTATATATGTAGCTGTATCCTATAATAACAATTTTCAGTGAAACCAACTTCCTTCAGCAATGCCCTGTCTTAAGGGATCCTGGTATGTTAGCGACATTCCCTTCCTCTGCAGAGCTACGAGGGGGCAGTGATAGCCCACTGTCACTGTCCAGCTACAATTCCACTTTAGGCTGTGATGGAGAACAGTCAGCCCTGGCAGCTGCCGCCTGGATAAGCTTTCATGTTTGAATCATCTTAGATCTTTCAGCAGTTATACCCAGGGTGGCCTGAACAGCAGTGATAACATGCCAGAGAAATCTAAGACAGGTAAATTAAGAAGCACTGTGCTGAAACTGTTCCCACTTACCAGGGGTTTTTTTTACTGGATTTGGGGAAGTATCTGTATATCCCTTCTCTGGTGCGTGGCATTGTTACCTGCCTGCCCCTCCAGCCCTTATCTCCAAGCAACCTTACATAGCTGTTAGTGCAAAATCCCATTTATTCCACACCATGAGTGCTCAGGTAGCGTGCAGCAATGTGTCCATCACTACCTAGGAAACCCTCTCTTCCTCACCAAAATGTCCCTCCTCACATGTGAGAGAAGCAGACAGGTGGAGGGATGAGAACAAAAAGTTGATCTGGTAAAGCAGAGAGGGTGAAGTAAAGACGACACGTGAACGTGCCAATGCATTGGTCTATTAGCCCAGAGGCCAATAGGGCATCACAAAGCCTCCAGGTCCTACTAGACACCTGGATGCAGCTCACTACTTAATGAGAAAAGTTGTTTTCAGCTGACTGCACTGTGGCTTCTTCTCTTCACCATAAGAATCAGTATAGTAGCAGCAGTAGATATGAGTGGATTATTTCAAGTTCAGTTATTTAGTTTATGTGGCCAGTTGTTTGGCCATGATGAAGCTTGTGCTTGCTGTACCTGGACTTTCTATATGGTCATCTGAGTCCCCTGGACAGGCTAGAGGCTGCTTATTTTCCAAAGCAGGCCACAGTCAAATTCATTCAACTCAGTATGGGTAAGGCTTTCTGTATCCTTTATTATAGCAGTCCTTCAGTAGGACCCTGAAGCTCCAAGTGACTCCCAGCTATGGACTCTGCTTATATGCTGCTACTGAGACTTGTATTACAATAATAAGCCATTGGAGAGATTATTCATTATATATAATTAAGATGTTGGTTAACCATGACACCCAGAATGAGCGGTAGAGCAAAGACACTTTGCTGAATCTGTAGCAGTATTCCAAGCCATCAAGATATCAGTTTGATTGACAGATCAGATAATCTCTTTAGTAATCCTCTGAATTCTAAACACAGAAACCCGTAACTCATAATCAGATAAGAATATGCTGCGGTTATACTCTACAGTATTGGAGAACAGAGTTTCAGTTGGCTGGGTTTATCCCCGGACTGTTTGCATAAGGTTCTTAGAGCACCACTGTTTCAAAATAAAGTTTATCTTTAACTTTACTAACATCAGGCATATTCATTATTGTCAATGACACGTTCTTGCAGAGGTTCTGCTTTTTTTTTTTACAAGGCACTAATGATGTAATAAAGATTAATTAGTGTAAGTTATAGTGTCGAAGTGTATACCTTCAAGCTGTTAAATGTGTCAGTGGAGATCCATCATGACAACAACGGGCATATTATTCTCAATAGGGATTGCTCTATTTGCCAGTATGAGATGTGTGTTCTTTATTAAGACAAAACCAGTGAGAAGAGCCCAAATCTGAATGCAGCTGAAATAAGTGCCTTGCTTTACACAGTGTGATAAGCCTTGATTTTGTAAACACTATTACTTTGCTTTCATTACATATTCCTGCTGTATGGCATCAGCTATTTTACAGGCTTTTATTGTCATCATACAAAATCAGGCCAACAGAACATGCTTAGCACTTCGCAGCTTAAAAAACAAATCAACTTGGTGATTTATGATGGATAAGTACTTGAATTTCAAATAGAATCTGTGTATCCATATCAATATCTGCCCAGTTCTAGATGGCTCATCAGATGAAAAAGGTTAAAGCTCACTGAATTTCTCCAGCCAATAGCACACAAGGGAGTGTTATGGATAACAGCACGTCTATATGCTTGGACATCCCATAGTCCAGTTAAGCAGGCATCTACTCACTACTGGATTGGAGAGGGGTGATTACCACTGCAAAGCCTAAATCCATCTGTGTTTATGGATCCATATTGACAATTGAGATACTCCCACCACCTCTTCATTCAACCATCTCTTTAACTTGTTAGAAGATTTAAACCGATTTTAAGGCCATTATCAACATATTTTAAAATAAACGTGAAATGCAACAGTAGGATATTTGCTGCAAACTTACTGTTTAAGTGCTACAAACACCATTAGCAAGTGTGTTGCTTGGAATATTTTGAGTGCATAAGCCAGTTATTAAAATTCAGTGCTTGAACTGGTTTTCAAAAAGGCTGGTAGTTGCATGGGATGGGCAATTCCTCACTGTGCTGAGATGGGTACATCTGAAGGCATTTCCAAATCCCACACAGCAGCCTGGCCACAGTGTGGTATTCCAGCCAAATAGACAGCTCTTTTCCACTTCCCAGGTTGTCACACTAGAGAGTTTTCCTTTGTATTTCTCAAAGGAATATTTTTCCTATGCACACTTAGAAATTGTTTCTCAACACTCTGTTTTCCAAATTTGAGATTTTACCCAGGAGTCTTCTGTACATGGCATCCCTTGAATTTTGTGGGACTGCAGCTGGGCTAGGACATTGGCCTTTACAGAACATCCAGACATCAGAATTAGATATCATTTTCTCTGGGATATTTTTGTTTGTTTGCTTGCTTGCTTGCTTGTGTTTAGTCATAGCCTGTAAGAAGGTTCATTGTCTCACTCTTCTGTGACTCAAAGTTGGATCAAAGAATTTTCTTCCAAATTTCAGCAGAAAAAAAGGTCTTTTATGAGCTGAGATCAAGCATGAAAGCTTTCAGCCCTAGAGAAGCTTGGGAGGGATTTACAAGTATTTGAAATTGAGGAAAAAAAACAAACATGCCAAAAGTAGCTTCCCTGACACATGGGGAAATAAAGTTCCTGCCTCTCTTCCTGCTGTGGCCTCTGGTTAAATCAAACTTCAACTTTTTCAGAGCAACATGAATGCTCTGGGCTCAAGGCTAGATCTTCCACTCACTTTTTGCTGGCTTTCTGCTAGCTGCCTCATTCAGGTTCACCTTAATACAAGAGAAGGAAAGCGAGGAGGGAGACATGGAAAAAGGAAAGATCTCTCCTTCCTCTCCTAAATGTAAGTGAATGACCGTGCTGATCCTCCAACCCAGAAATGCTCTCCTCATGCACTCTGATGGACAACTCATAGTCCAAGGGGACTTTTCAAGAAACTTGAGGGGTTCACAACACCCCATGCACACAGTCTCTGTCTGAAAACTTTTTCTCTTGCAGTTGTGCTGGCCTGGAGCTGAGCTCAGCTGCCACCTGAGGACTCAGCTGGCACTGAAGCAGCAGGATGACTGTTCATAGCTTTGCTCTGATCCTAGAAATCCAGAGTAATGCCTATGCTTAGCTTTATACATCTGGGACAGAATCACAAGTGCATGCAATGTCAG
This sequence comes from Buteo buteo, assembly GCF_964188355.1. Classification (NCBI taxonomy): domain Eukaryota; kingdom Metazoa; phylum Chordata; class Aves; order Accipitriformes; family Accipitridae; genus Buteo; species Buteo buteo. Next base: position 38,092,328 of record NC_134172.1, read on the forward strand.
AGCCTAAGCAAATCAGTAATATCGGGTAGCACACCAAAAGCCGCTTCCCAGTGCTGTCAGGGATTGAAATATTAGTGGACTGTGCCTCAAGAGAGCCATGAAAACCCAAAACGCTGTCCGTATATCACTGACTGTGATCTGCTTGTTTGATTAAGATCTCAAGATCAAAGCTGGATAAGGGAGAAAACCCTTTCCACAAAATCTTCACTTCCTCAGAAACAAAGAGATTATTCTGCCCAGTACGAAATGAAATCACAGCTTCCTGAAATAACATAAGGTGTCAGAGCAACCCACCCTACAGGAGCACAGACAGCTACCCTGAGAGAGTGGGCAGCTTTTGTAGACAAGGTAAGGATTCACGTGAATCTGGCCAGTTCTGGGCCTTCAGTCACAGCTCCTGCTGACGACGCGTATACCACAGATCAGGAATACTAAGTGCCAGTGTTTGGTTTTACTTTCTGTAAATGAAAAACAATAGCAATTATTACTGTGCTGTTGATCAGCATCCCATTTGTGGAAGTTGTTGGAAAAAAAACTAAAGAACCTTTGCTTTATAGATTTGAATTCAGAAATAAGACTAAGCTATCATAAGGTTTCCTGCCTTGGAACCCAAAATCTGGAACTTAACACATCTAAACTACAGCTCATGTTACTTTCCACACGTTAGTCATTCCTAGAGTTCAAAATATGTTGATTTGCTTAATATGAATCCATTAATGTGCTGTATGAACATGTATTTACTGAAGATCACAGCTGTGCTTTGGCATATTTATAATTAGATGCATGGTTTATCAAGCAGTTACAGAAGACGTGTATCTGGCTGTGACCCACTTAAGGATTCCAGCCATGTAACTTCCTTTTTTTGTGTGTGTGTGTAAACTAATCTACTATTATACCACTATTTGGAATGCTATATTAAAAATTATGTGTGTTTCACTATGAATTAACCTTTTTCTAGTAACAGCATTGCACCTGAAGTAATTAAATAGCTGTAGAGCTTATAATCACAACAGAAATTGGATTCCCAGTTAGCATTTTCAAAGTCCTATTGATGAAGATTCTTACTGATTACGATTCCTATTGATTGAAAGTGATTTTAATCAGTTCAGTTGTTTTTTTAAAGGATTGACCACAAAATAAATACTCTTTTCCCGTATGAGAATATTTGCATTAGTAGGACCCATACAGGGATGAAGCTTAAAATTCAGTGTTGGTTTACTTTGCCTAGCTGTCTTCCCTGAAAAGAGAAAAACAACTCTTGTTTTAAGACAACCAGCATCATAATTTTAAATGCATGGGCATATCCATCTCCTATGGATAAGACATCAGAAAATTTTTTACATTCCATTTCTGAGACTGCCTTACAGCTCAGCCTGCTCAAACATCTACTTGCTTGAGTTCTTAAGCACTGAGGAAGCATGGGAATCAACAGTAAAAAATGAAAGCTAATGGTTTATCAAATGTAAAACCCAAATGCTTAATTTCACTACATAACAAGTTAGCTTTCTAAAAGACTATTGATTTGTTTATATTATGCATCTGTAGTATTTTCCATTGTTCTTTTTTTCTGAGATGTATAAACCTTATACTTATGGCAAAATTAAGCAGTGGTGTGGAATAACTAATGAGCAATTCAGATTACTTCAGCCTACACAGGGGTTGTGTTCCAGGATTTCTCAAACCTTGTATCAGTGACAGCCTCAGCCAGACCAGCTGTCTCAATCCGTGATTCCACCCCATAGTGGTTATTGGTATTTTACCACAGATTTTAGTGACCTAGAGGAGAATTTCAGTGGGGAGAGCAAGAGCTAGTGGCTCTGAAGGCATCACCATGGCATTGCACAAACCAAACAACTGCCTGGATGGAGGCTGTGAGAAAACCCAGTGACTGGCTCCATTTCGGAGGCATGAATTTCACCCTAGGAGTGGAAGTTCTGCCACCAGCCTGCTTACTCAGGGATGCATGGCAATGAGCTTCATTCAAATCATTAAAGAACCAGCACTGACATCTCCATCCAAACAAAAACGCAGTTGCAAGTCAGTCAGATCTGGCCTATGGACTATAAGACCATAATACATGGTAACATATCTGAGTCAATATTGTCCTAAACCACAACACCTTCCTAATTTTTACATGATCCATAAAAGCATAGTCAAGTCAAAAATTCCATCACAGCAGGGAGTACTCACTTTCTCTCACTCTCATGCATGGTACGGACAGGCTTACAAAAAATGACGGTAACTGGAGCCGTGAACACCTAAACTTCAATAAAGGGCAATTGTCAAAATACTGTAGATCTAATATCCTAAATATCCTACTGTAGATCTAATAATCTAAATGGTTCCTTTGCACAGTAAAATATCTTTGTTTAGGCATTATAGTGCACAAGTCTTCCTAGAAGGATCTCAGTTAAGATGACCTGATGTTCTTTCTTTTAATCTTTTAGCACCCTGACTTTGTATGTTGCTATTTACTGTCAACTCTAGAATCCTGCAATATTGTGACTTCATCTTAGTGTCTAATATCAGGTGGGGGATGTGCTTTGCTCCCCTGGCATTGTAATGCTATAGCTGAGGACAAAAGGTATAACATCTGCAAGTGTTTTGATAAATCAGATTGGCTAAAGATTTTTTTTATTAAAAAAAATCAAGTGAATTAAAACCATTTGGATGGTGTGATAGATAAATTATCAGAGAAACTGCAACATACAGAAAAGATTCAGGACTCAGAGTCTGGCAATTTCTTTAAAATTTCACACAAGTCGAGATGATAAACAGATGGCACAGTCAGGAAAATCTAGAAGGCAAAATATAGCCCCCATGTCACTTTAATGATGCCTCTGCTTATCACAGCCTATATTTTAGATCAACTTATAAAGTATTTTTCTAAATCATAAAACTCTCTTGAGCTCTATTTGCTAAAGACAAACTGGTCTGTAAAGATGCATCAGTCAAGCAGAAGATTAATTCCTGTTGTACCAAGTTGTTGTTTTTGGCACAGAAGTCAATATTTATAAGACAGAAAGCAGCTGTAGTACGCAAGTTAGCATAGTGCATAAATCTTTGCAGCAGGTTATAGCAAGATGATGATACTATCCACAGGTAACACGATGGAAGCACTGCCACAACAGAGCCTTCCTAATGGTGGTCATCCATTTACCAGTGTGAGCCACGCTAATGAGGTCACACTGATTCACTTTGTGTCATTTCCCCTTTGGAAGCAATCAGCCCAAATATAAACCAGTAATACATTAGAAGAGGTCACCCAGCGCAGTAGCTCTGTAAAGAGTGAGCTGTTTGTATAGGACTCCGAGCCAGATCCAAGCCTGCCCGAAGCAATAGGACATGCAGCTACTGACAACAGGGCCTGGGAAGCAGATTAACCCCCCGTCCCCTCGAAAGCTGGCTGAGGTAAAGCGCTGCTCTCGGCTTTGCCTGTGGTGCGGTACTTCATCCCGCCTCTCTCATCACCCCGCCACATCGGCCGTGGGGCCAGCAGGCAAGGCAGGGGGTTAACTCTCAATTTTCCTTCTGCTGATTGAAGATTTTTGCCTCCCGCCTGGTGGTGCCAGACCCCATGGCAGCTTTGGGGCAGCTGAGGGATCAGGGCATGGCACTGCCAGGAGCTGTGGCAGATGTGGCCCTGCCTTCCTCACAGGGGGACAAGAGACTTGTCCTCTGACAAACACGCAGCCCCCCTTCCCCATCTCTCCACCTCTCTCACCCACCACACCAGCAGCTTAACTGCTGGAGGCTGGGGGGAGTGTTACTAACCACTCTTCTTTTCGTTTGGGTTTTTTTTTTCAGGGGACGAGACATAATGTGAAGCCCAGTGAGGCCAACAGGACCATTCCCTTGCTTGCAACGGGTTTCTCACCATTGCCAGAGCTCCTGGGTCCAACCAAGGGGCTTGGTGGGGACCGTGCAGCACTGCACTCCACTCCCCCTCAATGCTGAGTGCTGTCTCTGGGGCAATGAGACACCCATCCTGCCTGTCCTCACCATCAGAGACCTGGTGTGGTCAGCAGCAGGATCAGGGCACAGTGGCTGGTGACTGACCAGCCAAGTGGCTGGGGCAAGCCCCTTCCCTCCCCAGTCTCAGCTTCCACGTCTTCAGCCTGGCAATCGTTCCCGTTCGTGGCATACGATGAGCTCTGCGGAGGAGAGGCTAGAGCTGATCTAATTTTTGATACCCAAGGTTGTAGAGATTATCTGTATCTTGATCAGCCTTTTTCCCTGTGCTGAAATTGAGGATATCAGATCCCTTGGACAGTGTTATCCCTAAGACTAGATGGGAAGGAAGTTCAGCCTGGAAGGGTACCAAGGCGTTTCTCTCCCTTCTTGAGAACCCTGTCACGCCAAATTTTGGTCTCCTGGTGCTGTTCACGTCAGTCAGTGCAGTTACTCACATACAAGGCTGTATGCAGTTTCAAGCCCATGGCTTTCTCTCTAACCACTGCTGCGCTCGTTCTGACATTTCCAGCCTCACTTGACCAAATTATGTGTGGTTTTAGGCGAAGATGTTCGAAATTTAATGTTGAATAGATGCAGATTGAGCCCACATGGGAAGCAGGAAATACAATAGAAATGTGCAACTCCATTATATGAATTCATCAGTGTACATTCTGCATGCTTTATAAATTTCACTAGCATAATCATCTGTTTCATTCCTAGAAGAGACAAAGCTAGCAAATATGAATTTCTTTAAATAGGCGGCAGAAAGAGATTGACTTGAAATAAACAAAATAGTTGAAATTAAATTTTCTTGGCAAGATTTGCTTGTGTTGTTCATCAAATAAATGTACATTATGTCTTGCACTGTTACTCAGCTGTGATCCTATAATGTGTTCTCTGCATCCTGTCAGACATATGATCCTTTGTCCCATAATAGACCCAACTATCTCACAACCAGCTGAGCTCAGGGTCATCCCAGGGTCAGGCTGGTTAAAGATGGCTGTCAGTTCACTGCCTGACTTACAGACGCACTTTAAATCACCTTTATCTTACTTGTGCTGATGCTTTCCAGCCATCAGTGTAGCAGGAGCTGTAGCATCTATGTACAATGTAGTGAAGTGTCTTGTAGCATCCCTGAAAATTTCTCAGAGGATATGCAATGTGCAATGTACCCAATATAAAGAAAGTGCAGCTTGATGTATAATGTGAAATGAGAACTATTTCAAATACCTTTATGCAAGGTAGCTAAACAATATGGTTCTCATCCATCCTGCAAATAAAAACAAAAATTCAGAGGGTGAAATATCACCTTTCAGATCAGAAATATAATTATTACTTTGCCTGAAATTTCCAGCAAAAAGAGTATTTGCATAAGAAGGACAGATAATCTGGGAAATGCATCACCTGGTGTTTTTATTGTGATAAATACCTCCCTTCAGCTCCTGATGCTATACAACTTCTTAATGTTTGTCACTAGTCTCCAAGGTATAGAAGAAAAGCAGGCCTTAATTGTAAATTTACACATGCTTTATTGCCAGTGCAATGGCATGAACACATTTAACAGGATTGTCATTCCAGTTAATTATGCTGATTCTGACATGTACCTATCACATCTAAAATTGATAGTGCCTTTCGACCAGTTAGTATCATCAAAATATGTTGTGTCTTTCTCTCTAAGGTTAAGCATGTTAGGGGCCAGAGAATGGCAGGAGAAAAGAGTCCCTGCATACTAAGTAAGCGCCTCTAGCTCAACAGCCAAACCTCCTTTTAAGAGAACTGTAGATAGCTCAACCCCAGCACATGTTCTGCATTTCTATGTGTGCTCCAGCCCCAGCCCACCTGCCCCAGGCAAAGACAACGATCTTCATTATGCCTAATAGTAAACAACACCATCCCAGCCCCTCAAAACTCTTGGCCTTGTTCACAATGTGTAATACCAGGCACCCAAGCAGATGGTAACACTTATTAAAGATATTAAAGCAGACAAAAAGACAGCAGCAAATGAGGCAACTATTAGAAAAAACTTTGTGGCAAGGGAAAAAATAATTTCCATGTTTTCCCTGCAGCATAAGTCTGAGTCTGTGAATTCCAGACTGAAGAAATTGGGGGAAGACTTGAAATCAACAGCAAACCACAAATTATTATCAAATGAGAGTAAAACACCATCCTTACCCTCAGCAAGGATGATCAGATCAAAGCCTCAGTTTACAACCTCACACTGAAAAGGCAGATAGAAATCTTGGGAAACCATACATCCTCCTTTCCTTCCCACAAACCCCAGTATAAATCTTGTGGGGCATTCCAGAAGGAAAATGGAAGTACATATATCTTACCATCACACCTGGCCGACAAGGGTAATATTTTCAGATTGTCTAAATTAGAGGAAGGAAGGAAGGAAGGAAGGAAGGAAGGAAGGAAGGAAGGAAGGAAGGAAGGAAGGAAGGAAGGAAGGAAGGAAGGAAGGAAGGAAGGAAGGAAGGAAAGGAGGGAAGAAGGAAGGAAGGAAGGAAGGAAGGAAGGAAGGAAGGAAGGACGGACATGTTTGCTTTTGTAAAAAATTGATAAAAAAATTTCAACTCATTCATTTTCTATCACATGACCCACATATATTCTAAAGAAAAGCAAGCTTTTGTGCTACACCCAAAAGCACAAAACTGTGGGCGGTAGGACCCAAGCTAGAGTAAGCAGTGCAGAAACCTGGAAGAAAAAACCTAGAGGAATTAAAAAATACATTAAGGAACAGCAGTCCTGTTGGGTGGTCATATGAAGTGCAACTTGGAATAACTCTCCATGCATTATAGCAATTTCACATTGTGCCTGGGAAAGGAAGAGATAGATACCACCACTAAAGCCTCTCTGCTCTATGCTGTCCCCCTGCCTGGGCAGCAGTCTCTCCCTCTGCCTACTCCACTGCCCTATGCCAATATCCTTGGGGACAGTAGCAACAATGGCCAGCAGAGCCCCTGCACAGTTGACCCTCTTCTTTCTTCACATCAGCCTTGCCCCTTTGACCACCCTCATCCTAACCTGGATTAAAGCAATGGCAGCGCTGCACCAAGGGCTGGAGAACAGAAGCTCATGAGGTCTGGAAAACTGGAAAGGCTTGGAGCGGCAGTGAACAGATCTTGAAGAGCTTGTCTCATAGGTGTGGATAAGCATCTGGGAAACATCTAGATAAAGCTTTACTTTTAAAATTCTTTTAAATAAGAGAGTAAGCTCTCTTCCCTGTTTTCCTAATAAGAACTTTTGCAGCTCTTCACCTTTTGAGTGCACCCAGAATTCATTTTGCTGGTCAAGAAAAAGCAGTATATTCAGCAGTGGCTTTGTGGCTAAGCACACATACTCCTACTCACAATTAAAGGGATGTTCACATGTGACAGCTCAAGGAATGTCCTTCAGATCGAGCTGACAGGATCTCTGGAGCAGAGTGCAGTGCCTGCCTTCGGACAAACTCACATCAAGCAGGTATGTCTCAAGGCAAGGCTGCTGACAGACTTCATTCCTTTCTCCCTCTTCTCTTTGAGCTGAGATAGTGTTGACCACAACAACTTTCAGGGCTACTTCCACAGTCCTTTTTCTGATAAACTCCCTGTTGAAACGGCTAGGCCGTTTTATATAGCACAAATATAGCAGGAGTTAACCTTTTGTGATGAAAGGGAATTTTCTATTTGATGCCTGCTGGCATTTTTTTTCTTTAAACATTTTACTACAATAAAAAAAGTCCTACGCTCTGAGATGTGAACCATAAATCTTAGATTATTTAATCTTCACTTAAATGCAGATTGCTTTTTTCCCAAAGGCTGATATATATTCCTTGCCCTGGAGTATACTTAGAGACAAGCAAACCTAATTTTAAGGCTCAGGCTGGACTCCATCACCTTTAGTGCTGCTGCTCCGAACTGATATGGAATAGCACAAAACAAAAGACCTGCTTTAAGGATTAAAAACATGAAAAAATGTGCCTTGTTCTCATGAATCCTAAAGGACACACCCATGCACCCACAGATCACTCTCTTCCTTCAACATGGACACTTCAGACACGTTAGCACGCAAGGCAGCTCTCAAAGGTGCTTCACCAAGGAAAACGGCTGTTTGAATTTCCTCTGTGAAGTAAGAGCACCCTTCTCGCTCTGGGGTTTCACGCGGAGTGCAGGCACCCGGGGTGCGGGGGACCCTGTACAGCTGCGCGGCGGCGACCGCCATCCCCCATGGCTGAACACACACGCTGCCCTCAAGGAAGGGGCCGGGTTCCTTTCGTCTCCTCTCAGCCAACACACACCTGAATGCAGTTAATACTGCTCAGCTCTTCCGTTCATCTCCTGGCCAATTTTTCAGTCTCTAAGAGGAAAGGAATTTTATGAAATAAAGATCTAAGGATTGAAAGTGTGTGTGCAGAGGAGGGGGGGAAGTGTGACAAACCTTGCAGCCCATGTGAAAGGTTGTTTTGCTTCTAGGCCAAAGGGGAGGAGGCCTGATCCTGCTCCCGTGCTAGATAAGCAGATATCCTGCAGGCAAGCAAAGCTGGCAACAGGCTGAAATCATGGTGAGAGTTGAAAAGCTTGTTTTTCTATATCCACAACAAACCAGAAATGTTGACAGAAAAGCAAAAGAACATCTGCTCGTGCTGATCTATGAACGCTTTCCCTGGCTCCATTAACCTCCCTTCTTTCTCTGTCTTTTTTTTCCTAAACTGAAAATTATCATTTTAAATGTTCAAGGCTTTCATTTCTCTATTAATCAGATCAAATCTCCTTAGCCACAGTTAAAGTACTCTGTGAGGTGCTTCGACCAAAGATCATTTGCCTTGCAATTAGAACTCATTTTTAATACAACAGGGGGGAAATAGAGAACCACAGCTTTAGAATCAATATAACTATAAATTACATGGAAAAGGAAACGGTAGCATCCTAGCTTGAAACAACAGATTTATTATCAAAGAGGGTAGTATTGTATTGACAGAGTACATAAGTTTTATAAAGAAAGAGGAGACACACAGAGAGAAATCAATGTTAACATGGGCTCACTGTTGCTTTAAATGCTGCATTTGTAGTAACTAATTTTCACTTATTATTTTAAATTGTAAAATGTCACATTGAAAAATAGTTAGTCGCTCAAAAAATCCAGTCTGCAGTATTTTCTAAGGCAAAACTCCAGTGATTTTAATGAAAAATTTCTGCAGAAGAGGGTCCCATTATGTGTTCTGTATTTAATCCTGGTTAAGACAAGTTACTAAAGGGTCTTCTTCATTCCTGTATTTTGAACAGGATCATAGTTGAGGTTGCAGCTAAGATTTGTATTTAAACCTCAGTGATTTACATTTATTTTGATTCACACCTACTGGATAGGGTGAGCAAAATTGTTCCTCATGATAGCAGCAAATATTTTAAATGCATCATCTTCCCCCTCCACAAGCAGAATTCCCCTGTGGTTGTTCACATATACAAAAAACCCTTGAACGTCTAACCAGATTTCTTGTTAGGTTTCCACTGCTTTCAGTGTACAGTCTGCCCTGCTGTCTTCTCAGTGAAAAGGAGAGGGGAAATTTTTGCCCATTGTTGAATACGGAGTTTGCAGTTAGGGCCTGATCCAGAGCCCAGGGTAATGGGTGTGTCGTCTTCTGTTTCAGCTCCAGTGAAAGTGAGAGTCAACCTGTATGGTTGACTGGTCTCAAAACACATCACCGTGTTCAAAAAGGGGATTACATGGAGATTATCTGGATTTCTAGAGTCTCTCGTCTGATTTGCAATCAAACCATTTTGTTAGAGGAGCCTCAGCAGAATTTTCAGTGGGTTTTGTCTATGTTCCTTAAATGCTTCACGATGCCATTGAAACCCTGAGGTGAGAAAAGTGTGATCTGATGAGAGAAAAGTTATCTTTACTGGTGGATTACCAGGTTCAATGAGCCTAATCTTTTGATTTGCAGACCTGTGGGTCTCAGATCAGCTGACTCTCTCTGGGCAATGAGCCATAGCAAGTCCCACTCAAAGCCGATATATGCATGGAGTTGGGTACGAGCTTCTCTGCTAACATTCAAATCTTTCAGTTTGTGAGCTGACTTGAAAGAAGCTCGATGAATGCCTCTTTAAATTAATCTAAGCTCTCAGGGAACATACATGTTCTTATGGATAAAGACATTGCATGTTTCCTGTGCAGTGTGAGCTGAGGTGTATCACTGAGGCTAGGTCTTCTCAGATTCTTTTTGCTTCACCCTCTATTTTCATGATAGTTGCCTTGCCTCCTAGCACTGTCAGAAATACAAAAAATAAAATAGGGGGGGGGCGGGTGTAATATACTGCAAAGCTCCATGGAGTCCTGCCTGTCTGCAATACTCACTTCCATGTCTAAACATATTGTTCATGCTAATACTGTTTGCTGGAAGGAGTGTTCCTCCAAGATAGCATTTTTGTACAGTGAAATATGCGTGGCTTTTCGATGGCTCAGCTCAGATGGGATCACCTTTCAGTTTCTAGACAGTGTTATTTTTTTTTACTTTCTTTTTTTTTTCCCAGCACAGCATGAGGAACACAACACTACCCCAACCAATGCATTTTGTTTTATGATCCATCTGTCATCAGAACCATGCATGGATGTTAAATCCACTAATACACAGAGCAGTGCTGCAGGGATTTTATTTCTTGCAAAATAGACTAGTCCGGTTAAAGTCTCCACCTTTGCTGGGTGCTAGCAGGAATATTTTACTACTACACTAAGAAAATAAATTGAGGCTTGGATGGCATTTCCATTGCAATGGATGTTTTGCACAGGAGTTAGTTGCAGTAGTAGACCTGTTGCAAAAGTCAAGAAAAAGCTTTGTTTTATTGGTACAGAAGAGTTTCAATTAAAAGTGTAGAAATCCCCACCCCTGTGGCTCAGCCCCTTCCATAACCTTCACCTTCTTATGAATGCAGTGAGAAGTCTGGACAAGGGGTTATTCTCTGAGAGTCCTCTGATGTGCTCCCCCCAATCTGTCCCCAGATGGAGTCTGTGATTTACAGATGTGCTTTGCACCTGAAGGCTCACTGGTGTGCAGTGGAGGAGAGATTCCCACTCCCCCCTGCCCCCCATTTCCACGGCCAGCCTCATCCTCACCCCCATCTCTTTTCATTACTTAATGAACCTGGTCTCCTGTGTTTTCTCTGCTCTTTATTCCATGTCACTGGGGCTGAGTGACTGCTGAAGATGAGAGGGGATGAGGAGTGTGAAGAGGGAAGCTTCTGCCTTTGGTCTGAGCCTGACGGGGAATGATGAAAACCACATGGGCTATGAAGAAGTCCAGTCCGACTTTCTGTTTACCGAACTCCCTAAAAACGTCAACATCTGTCACCAAGTTACCCCTAAAAGGGGCACCCCCTTGCTACAGGGCCCCGATGGCAGGTCCCATCCCTCTTCCCCCAGCACGGGCTGGAGGGGTGTTGACAGAGGGAAAGGGAGGTCATCCGGGATTTGGTGATGGCTGTATTAATAGACAAAGGAGATCAGAAGCCATACCCCCGGCTCAGCGCGGCGATGCCACCCCAGGCGCGGCCAGCCGGCCCGCAGCCTCCCACCCAGCAGCCAGCCGGCAGGGACGGGACGGGACGGGACGGGACGGGACGGGACGGGGGGCTGCCGGGCCACCCCTCGGCTGAGCTCGGTGCTTGCCCTCCCTGCAGCCGGGGGCCCTCAGGAGGGACCCGCGGAGCTGCGTGCGGGGGAGCGCGGCCGCCCGGCACGGCGACCCCGCCGCCCCGGGCGAGGCGCGGAGTAGCGCGGAGAGGCGCGGAGCGGCCCGGCGGCCACGGCCCCGCTTCCTCGTTGTTACAATGCACACAACGAATTTTCCTCGTATTAGTCATTTCCCGAAGATCAAACCCGAAGACAGCTGCGAATGCAATCGATCCCTAGAAAATGCGTTAGCGAACCGTTCAATCAAAGTAGATATTTCCTTGGATTTATTTATTTTTTATTTTTTAATACTCGATAGCGTATTGCTTTCTTTTTTATTTTTTTTTCCCTGGGGGCCCGCCGAATTAAAACCCCTCGTAGGTCGGAATTAGAAAACGTATAAATACTTATGCGCAAAACTAAGCGTACCGGATGGAAAGAGCAAGCGCTGCGCAGCGCCGGGAAACCGGGCGGGCACCGGGGCAGGCACCGGGGCAGGGCGGGCGGGTCCCCCGGCTCCCGACCGCTCGGACACTTCCTACAACTGTTGCGACCGAAACGCTCCATGAGTCCCTGTACTTGTCCTAATCCCTCCGCTTCCCGCTGGCTACACCGCATCTTAGACCGGTGTGAACATAGGCAAAAGAGTCTGTGGTGAGACTGGTTTCCTGTCCTCCCGCCGTCCCTCGGTTGGGCTTGTATTTGGTTGTATTTGATTTTTTTTTTCTTTTTGCTATTTCTCCTTTCTTGAACGGGGAGAATTTTTGCAATACGTTGAGTTTGTATTTATAAACTGAGCACCCGGAAAAGTCATGACCTGGCTATTGAGTTCATCGTGATCGAGGCTGATGATTCATTATTCGGCCACATTTTTATAAGAATCAATAGTCCCGATTTAACTTTACGAGATACATGCTTTCAAGGAAAGTAGATCGGAAAAGCCAAAATAATTGTAAAAGTAATGGCTGAAACATTCCCCGTGTGGAACAGATGCTTGAAATATGTCACTGCCCGATAAAAAATAGCTCGGAAGCATTGTCGGGGCCAATTTCTGCTCGTATTACTGAAATGTGTAATCCTTTTGAAGTTATATGGCAAAGAGGACTCCTCCCATGATCAAAATCAACAAAGTTTGCCCCCAAATCCTTAGGCACAAGGGAAGACTTCTTTTCCCCAGAGCTCACATTGATTTCAATGGTTTTTCTGAGCTTGAAACAGGAGTAACTGTGACCTGTAATATTTTATGACACATAAACCATAAAAGAATAATGTTAACAGCGAAAGTCGGCCAAGTAGCGTGCCTGGGGGAGAAAAGGAATGTTTGCCTTGGAAAAGGAGAAAGGGGAAAGGGAGAGAGAAAGAGGGAGAGAAAGAGAGGACAAGTGAGAGAGGAAGAAAGAAAGAGAAAAAGACAGAAAGAAGAAAAGAAGAAGTAAAGTAAAAGAAAGAAAAAAAAGAAAGATTTTTTTTTTAAAGATACGATGTTGCTATTTATTCATTTAATTATTTATGTATTCCATTTTTGTGGTTACCAGTTTACTGCGATCTCACAGAACTAATCGCTAAGGGAAAACAAACAAGAGATCCTGCTCCTAAGGTTACGCGGAAAAACATTCCGAAACGATCCTTTTCCCAAAAAAAAATTACAGACACCCTCCCCGCCGCGTCCAGGGCCCCCGCCGTGCCGCGGGCGGGGACCGGCCTCCCCCGGGCGCCCTCCCCGTCGCGGCGCTGCCGCCCGGGCTCTCCGGCGGGCGGCCCGGGGGCCCTGCCGGCAGCTCATCGCCGTTCGTGCCCGGGGCCCCCCGGCAATGCCTCGGTGGGAGGGGGGTAGCTCCTGAGAAGCAATTTGCCGGTGAAAACCCGCTCGACTCTATAGCCCAAACGTGAGCTGCCATTAGAGAGGTACTAATAAATCCCTATTAAGCATGCATTTATGCAGTGATTACGTGAACTTTGGCCTCTGAAGAGTCCCTGCAATTAGCAGCGACGTCCATCGCGTTTCGCCCAGATTTCTCTCTACTCTTTTCCCATAAAGGATGGAGAGGGGAGTACAGCCCCGCGGCTCCGCCAGCGCCTCCAGCTGCTGGGCGCGTCTCCAGCCGCCCCCCGCCACCCCCCGTCGCTGCCGGGGAGAAAGCCCCAAGCGTCCCCCCCTCCCCTTTCACCCCCGGACCCCACCCCACCTACCCCCGCTTGAAAATGCCGGATCCCTTGCGGGGGGGCGTTGTTTCCCGCACCCCCGGTACCTCTCGCCGGGGGTACCCGCCTTTACGCCGGCTACAGCGCGGGGGAGATGCTGGGGGGTTGCTGTCCGCAAAAGAACGGAAAGCGGTTAAGATTTAGTAAAACTGCGGGGCAAAAATGAGAGGAAAGTTGCCGCTGCCGAGGAGACAGCGAGAGGGAGAGAAGGAGAGGGATGACTCTGTAATTGTTGCCTTTACCAAGGCTGTGAGATTAACCACTGGGACTTATTCTAAAGTGACCCATCACCGAATTCATTTCTGCTTGAACTTTCGGTGAACCTGAGATTAAAGCGGGGAGAGCAGCTAAGCAGTTTGTTGTTAGCTGCCTTTTCAACAGCCCTTTCAGACTGAGTAAATATTGATCGGTTTCAATCTGATTGCCCCAGAGGAAAACACCAAAGCATCTCAATAGCCTCCAAAAGTAAACTTTAAAGGTGAACAGCAGAAATGGCCTTAAGTATGATAGGAAGATGCTAAACTCCGTTTGACGTTTGGGATGGGTTTTTTTGGTGGTGGGTTGGGGGTTTTTTTCCTTCATTTTTTCCCTTGAGAGTCTAGGGAGAAAAATTAAAATAAATTTTAAAAGGTGTAAAAACAAAAGAATCCCTATGACCTGAAGGGAAAATTAGTGTCTTCTCAGGCCAAAGCGCGTTGTGATTTTTGGGGGGATATTTCTGTGGTAGAAACTCTAAGCTAGAAATTTTCATTTCTCTTCCCCACGCCCCCTGACCCAAAAGGCTGATCGTATCGAAATAATAGTAACGCAAACAAAATGAGCCAGGATCGGGAGTTTTGGGGTGTCTTTGCTTGAAATCGATCGGTCGGGGAGGGGGGCGGGAATAAAAAAAAAAAAGATAACCCAAGGTTTGGGCTTGGAAGGATATGGGATTCTTTGCCTATGAATCGCTCACCGCAGATTGACACACTGACAAGTGTCTTGTCTCTCGCATTTAGGCTATAATTTATGGCCGCTCTTTCTAACACATTAAGTCAACACCGGGGGAGCCGGGTTGCAGATCCGGATTCCAGCAATGTTTAGATCCAGATTTCGATATTGAAATGCCCTCATTGGCATGCAAATGCCACTTTAACACATCCAAGTCTCTGGAAAAAGGCCATCTGTTTTGCTTTGTGGCTATACACTAATAAACAAAAGGTAGAGTATATGGCAGGCGGGGAAATGAAAGAAATAGAGGCATCGGCGGGAGCCTTTGGAGACAGCCCTGCTCCCTTGCAGATAGCTCGGCTCTTGATATGGCCGCCGCGCCTTGCAAATCAGGGCTTGTCTCTTGACACCGAAGTGAAGAAAATTTCCCTGACTTTCTGCGGATCCCGCAAAGCAAAGCCTGCGTGGGCAGTCCGGCCCCGGGAGAAGCCCGGGAGCGCTCCCCCGCAGCTGGGCCAGGTGAAGGAGATGTTACGCGTGTTTGCGCTGAAATTCAAGAGGCATGAGTGACTTGAGACAGCCTCCGTCCAGCTGAGCATGTCTCTGTTCCGTCCTGCCACCCGGTTTCTCCCCACGCACGCTCCCCACCCCCCCCCCCGCTCCCTCCCCGACCCGCTGTTCATTTGACACCTCTTGGAAATCTTACGATATTTACCTGTGAGGACTTGCTCTTTTTCCCGAAAATAAAAAAAAAGGTGGTGGTGATGGCGGGGAATGGGCTGGGATTAATGGCAGAAGCACACTGCCGAGCACCTGGGAGCCATCTCCCACCTTGGCACCCATCAGCCGCTGGGGACGGCAGCCTGGGGTGGGAGAAGGGGGGAGACAGAACCTGGACCAGCTTAGTGCCCAGGCTAATTAAATGTGCAGCCCTTGGCGAGGGGCCTGCAGCGTGAGGGAAGACTGGCTGAAGACCGTTTCTGCTTTTGAAGGGTGCTCTGTTTGTGTAAGTGTCAGCATCCATCCCAAGGTGAAAAGGTTAGCACTTGACCCAGGAAGTTCTCGTGTTTGCGCTTCAGAAATAGATCAGGATCATAAATTCCTCCCAGTTATGGAGGAGGGAAGGGAGGGCCTTATATTTTCTAAAAATAGTATTATTTGAGCAGAGGAAAGGAAGAAGCTTAGTGTTATGAGTCAGGCTGGGCAGCCAGAGCTCTGACCCGGGCAAAACAACGCATGAGGAGTAATGTTGGGAGACTCTTCCTCCCTTTCCCCCTTGGCAAGGCCCCAGCAGTGGAAAATAAGGGAAACCAAAGCGCTGAGCCCAGCCTGTGACTCAGCGCTGACGTCACACAGAGGTAGGCAGACGAGGGCTACCTGAAAGTGGAATATATTTATTACAGACATTATAAGGACCCGTAAATCCTGCCCTGGCTTCCATCACCAGCGAAATGCAGGAGCCTTTCATGATTGTACAGAAAATCAGGAGGACATTTCGCTCACACACGACAACTGATAGAACTCAGTGTACCTGCAGTACAGCAAAGCACAGTGCGTCATGCAATGGTCCAGACACCAACCACAGTAATTATACATTCATTTGGCCATTCGTCACATTCACGAGTAGGTTGAAAAGACATCGAGTCTAAAGGAAGGTTAATATGAAAATAGGAAGAGGTGAGGTCTTTTGGATGGTTATACCCTTCGGTTGAGTACAATCCAGCACAGCTTGGGGGGGAGGGGGGCAAGCACACCGGGTAAGGTTTACAAAACCTAGTGCAATTGAAGCCTTGTTTGTCACATTTAAAGAAATAGCGCTACTTTTTTGAGGTATCTGCTTGAGCTTAAGACGTTTACTTGACACGGTCGTCGGCTTTACCAATATAAAAGTGGATCCAGTTTGGCGAATGCGCTCACCCTGCTTAACCTGATAATCGAAACATCATTTCTAGAAAAATCTGTAAAAAGATAAATCTCTCGGACAAAGTATTTACAAGCAACAAACTCATAGACACGAACAAAGAATACATTAAATTAAGGGGATGAAAGTCCTAGAAGTCGTGTAAACACTTGCAATAGTGCATCTCTTCGTGAGGTTATGTACCCTAGATAACCTGTCTTTCATGCAGGGAAACTCGGAGGAGCGTCCTTGCAGAGAAGGAGGGAGACCCTTACGCGTGTGCCAACACAGCTCCTCCAGCAGAAAGGGGGCGAGGGGGGACGGGGGGGGGCGAAAGAAGATCCCCTGGCACTAAGGCGCCGGGACCTGGCGGCTGGGAGGCGAGTGGGTGGCGGAGCCGGCACCCCCGGGGCCGGGCGGTGGCGGCGGGGGGGGGGGGGCTCCGGTGCGCCGGGACCTCTCGGGGAGACCGAGCGAGCGAGGGACCGAGCGAGGGACTGACATAACCGCGGTGAACGGACGGGAGCTGCGCTGGCCGTCGGGGCGCGACGGGTCTCAGTTGGAGGCAGCGAGCGTGTCCGAGGCGGAGGAGGCGGGCGAGGCGCTGCAGGGCGAGGAGCAGGACTTCTCCGAGGAGTCCTCCGCCTTCTCCTCGCAGCCCGTGGGGGTGGCGGGGGAGATGGGCAGCAGCCCCTCTTTCTCCCGTTTCTTTTGCTTCATCCGCCGGTTCTGGAACCAGATCTTCACCTGCGTCTCGTTGAGCTGGAGGGAGGCGGCGATTTCCACCCGCCTGGCCCTGGTCAGGTACTTGTTGAAATGAAACTCCTTCTCCAGCTCGGTGAGCTGCTTGGTGGTGAAGTTAGTTCTGACGGTGTTGGGCTGCCCCACGAAGCCGTACTCGCCAGCCTTGCCTGCGAGGGGACACGCAGCGGTTAAGTAAGCGCAAATGATTTATAGGCGACGTAATCAATATGTCCACACCGGCCGAGCGATAGGGAGCAAGAACTTCTTAGGATAAGAGGGAAGCCCCGGCAGCGTGAGTGATGGAGTGCGAGGTGCTAAACCGGAGTCAGCCTCTAGTGTCGGAGGAAACTTGATAAGTGGTTTATGAATTACAAGAAATATGACCGCGGGAGAGGCGGAGAGGGGGGATCAGGAATAAGCGGCGCTGCCTTTCAGCGCCGCGGGCAGACGGCTGCGGCTGCTCCCAGAGGTGCGGGCCGCCCTACCTGCCCAGCGCCCCACGGGGCACCGCGCCGCTTCCCCCGCACCCACGGCAGAGAGAGAGACAGAGAGAGAGAGAGAGAGAGGAGCGGCCCCGGACGTGCCCTCCCGCCGGCCACTGACCTGTTTTGGGTGGGTTTCTTTTCACTTTCATCCAGTCGAAGGTTTGCGCCGGCGGCGAGGTCTCGGCCGAGGGGGAGCGGGCGTTTTCCCGGTGGCCGGCGTGGAGGGGAGACAGGGCATGGTTGTAGGTGCCCAGGGGCAGGCTCTGCTGCTCCTGCCCGTAGGGGGTTGGCACGTACTGAGCGGGACCCCCCGCGTAGCCCTGGTGCGGGTGCTGCGCGGCGGCGGAGGAGGAGATGCTCCCCGAGTACACGGCGGGGGCGCAGGGGGGGAAGCCGCCGCCCAGCTCCGCGTCCTGCCCGAGGGGGTAGGGGCCGTACGCCGGTCCGAAGCCCTGCGCGCCGTAGGTCGGGCCGCAGCCGGGGTGCGCGTAGGACACCCCCAGGCCGCCGTGGTGCTGGTAGGCGGCGGGCTGGGCCGGGGGGTGGTGGTGGTGGCGGTGGGGGCTGATGGGCACCCCGCGGCCCGCGAGGAAGCGGTCCTCCCCGCTGCAGCTGCCGGCGCTGACGGCGCAGGGCTGGAAAGTTGTAATCCCGTGGTCGGGGTGGTAGGCGCGGGCGGCGCAGCCCCCCGCCTCGCCGCCGAGGACGGGGTACTCGAGGAAGGAGCTCATCCTCGCCGCGTCCCTCTGTCACGCCGCCACCGGGTCTTCAGCGTCCGGCGGGGCCGCGCCAACTTTCCCACTTCCTCCATGGGGCCGGCAGGAAAATGACACGAAGGTACAGGCAGCGGGCAGGCACGTGGGGGGCGGCAGCCAATGGCTGCGGCGCCTGCGGGACTTTCCCGGCTCCTGCCGCTGATAGATCGCCGCGTCGGGGGCATTTAAACGCCGAGCGCTCCGACGGCGCGGCACGGCGCGGCGCGGCGGCGGCGGCGGCGGCGCCCCGGGGGGGCGGGAAGGGGGGGCCGGGCCGGGCCGGGCCGGGCTGGGCTGTCTCCCCGCCGCCGCCGCCGCCTCTGCTGCTGCCGCCGCCGCCGCCGCCGCCGCCGCCGGGGTCCCGCCCGCCGGCTGAGAGGGGAAGGCAGGAGAGACCCGGCGGCTGCGCCCGGCCCGCGGAGCCCACCGGCCGTCCCCTCCAGGGTGAGTGCTGCCGCAGCGAGGGTGCCCCGGCGCCTCCCCTGCTGTCGGCGCTGTCAGGCCGGTGCTGGGCACCTCCGCCGCCGGCCCCCCGCCCCCCATCCCCCGGCCGGGGCCGCGGGGGGGCGGGCTGGATCCGCGGTACGGGGCGGGGGCTGGGGGGGGAGGGCGGCGAGGGCAGCGCTGAGGGCATCGGCCCTGGGAACGGGGATGAGGATGGGACCGTGGATGTGGTTGGGGACTGCTGTGGTTGGGGACTGGGATGGAGATAGGGACGGGGATGAGGATAAGGCGCAGAATAGGGATGGGGCCGAGGCGATGGATGGGGACGGGCATGGGCATGGGCATGGGCATGGGCATGGGGATGGGATGGGATGGGGATGGGGATGGGGCCGAGGGATCTTGCTGCTCCTGCCCCGCCGCAGTCCCAGCGCGACGCGACGCCAAGAGTTAAAGGGGCTTGTCCAGCCGCATCACCAGGCGGCCGCGGACATTAGCATGGAAATGAGCCGCTTTTGGGACTGACGGCCATTGTGCGCTCTCTGGCCCACCGGCCTCCCCCTGGCCCGCATCCCTGCTCCCCCCGCACCTCCGCCGGGCTCACCCGCGCCAGTCCGGGGCTGGGGTAGGGGAGGAGGACCCGGGGGCAGGGGGACGGGCGATTGGGCGGGGGCCCGCGGGCTCCGCAGCCCATCTGCTGGGTCCCCGCGGCGCCGCTGCCGCCCGCCCGCCCTGGGACCGGGCGGGGGGGAAGGCCGCCCGGGGTGCCGCGGGTCGCAGCCCGGCGGCCCGGGGCCGGGGCAGAGGAGCGGCGGGAGGCGCAGGGCCCGCCGTCCCGGCCCCTTTGTCCCTGCGCTCCGCCACCCGGGCCAGCAGTGGCGGGAGGTGGCAGATGGCCAGTGGCAGAGGAGGCCCCAGGACCCTTGGGAACCGCGCTGAGCATCGACTCAAACCTACCCCTCCCCACCCCCACGGAAAAAAAAAAAAGGTTCGTAGATAGAGAAGGAGGGAGGGCGGTGGGATGTGGGTTGCGACCTCATACTCGGTTACGTATGCGGAAAAGGAAAGGGGAGGCAAAGGCCGGGCATCCGTCCGTCCCGGGGCACCCAGCCGTCTGCAGGGAGAGGGGACGGCACCAACACGCTTCAAAGGGACGTCCTGCGAAACGTTAACCTCGGGGATAGATGGATGGAAAGTCATGTCCCTGCCACCAGCCCCAGGAGGGGCTGCTCCCTCTATTTCTGCAGGTGCATTTCCAGCTGGCGCCTACGCCCCTCCGTTCTCACGCTCAGTTCTTGCTTGTTTTGAAATCCAAAAGGTTCTTCTACGCCGCCACCTCTCCCTGCTCGCAAACGCGCACACACACACACAAAAACCCTCAAGCTCCTCCCTGCCACATGAACTACAACATCCTCTCCTAGGTGCAAAGCTCTCCTACTGCTGTTAGGTCAGCCCTTATCCCATACCACCTCCATGGCCTCTCTAACAGCCAAAACCGAAGGGCTGCTCTCTCCACCACGCGTCTATCTGTATGCCCTAAGTACTTCTATTTGTTCTGATTTACTACGCAGGCACGGATGGTTAAGGGCCCTCTGGAAAGGTTCAGTTTCTTAAACTCCAGGGGGGCGGGGTGGAGGACAAGAGCAACAACACTCCAGAGGCATTTATGGCATTAAACTGCACCAATTTTGGCTATGGTTACAGCTGTAAGCACATTTATTTCATTCTTGTAAACCAGTTGTGATAAATACTGCATAAGACAGAGAAAAAAGGCAGGCCGCTGGGACTGTTTACTAATAAAAGGGCTGGCATCTTTTCAGTGCTTTTTCAGCCAGCCAAGAAAAAAACGTATGTTTTACTATAAATAGATCCGTTTTACCCGTAAATTCCTCCGAATCACAGCACCTCTCCTACAGCCTCCAGCATCCTGAAATCCTTTTTTCTCTCCCTTTTTCGTGCCATTGTCTCTTTTGTTGCATTGTCTCTCTGGCAGGGCTTTGGGGGTTTGCTGCCTGTACTGTGCGTGGGGGCAACATCATGAGAAGGGCCGGAGCAGAGGGGAACCCGCCCCCTCCGCGGCCCGGCGAGAGGGAGCTGCCGCCCCTTCCCTCTGCCCGCAGGCCGGCCCGGCCCCTCCGCGCCCCTCCGCGGCTCCGCTCCGCGTTTCCTGCCCCGGGACTGGGGCCGAGGGGGCGATCCCGGCGCTTTAGGCTTTTCCGTGGGAGTGTGCCCCCGCTGTGGCCCCAGGGCTCACCGTGAGGCCCGGAGGCCACTTCTGCTCGCTGAATCTCCACATTTATTTAAGTGGAGTTCGAGAGAAGTTTAAATCTTGTAGCGTATTTTCCTTTCCTTCCTTTTTTTTTTTTTTTAAGCGTTGCCAGCATCCAGAAATCAGGGCACAAAAGAAACCCCAACCCATAGGTGCACGTTGCGGTCCGATTTAACCCAGTGGCAGAGGAGTTAAAATGCCGGCGAGGCTGCTCGCTTTCCGCGGGGACAGGGCTGGAGCGGAGGGAAGGAGAAGAAGCAGGGCCGAGGTTTCGTCGCGTCCGCAGCTCAGCCAAGCTGTTGTTTTAAAAGAGCAATAAAAATGAATTATGACTAAACGCCTTCTCACTTAATGGTTTTAGACGGGGATCCCCAGCCCCGGCAAATACGTAAGAGGATTTTTATTTGTGCATGTGTTCCTGCAATTGATCTCTTTGATGACATTCTCATTCATAGAAAGAGTTTGATTTATGACTTTCGGAAGAATTGCGTTCAGCCCTTCCAGCTATAACCCGCGCATCCCAGCTCCACAACGTGTTGCAGGGCTGGGAGACAACACTCCTCGCATGGACGGGCGGTAGCAGAGCCCCGTCCACAAACCCCCGCTCAAGACCTGCTCGCCTGTGTACTGTAACCACACGCACTCACGCGCGTTCACACGCGTTCACACGCACTCGCACGCACTCACACGCACAGAGGGAGCCGCGATCGCACCCGCCCGGGATCCCCTGGCCCCGGAGCGGCAGAGCCCCGCTGGCATCTGTTGCTCGAGTTTAGCCCGAAGGACGGGGCTCACCCTCCTTCGCTTTGGGGCCCGGCAACGCCGCTAGCCGGGTGGCAGGCAATTTGGTGGAGATTTCCAAAAGCCCATCTTTACTGCCGCCAGCAGAGAGTGGGGAGCCCCGAGTAAATTGTAACTTGAAAGTCAGAGTTTCCCCTTTTCGTTATCAGTCCTTCGCCCCGCAAGAAGGTTTAAACAGAAAAATATCTTCGGCTGTGCTCCCCGCACCGCCCCTCAAAAGAACCGAGCGGAGGGGCTGATTCCTCTCTGAGTGCTTTTTTGTCCCCCTGCGTTTCTGCCACCCTTTTGATTTTACAGGCACTAACTTCTCCATTTCCTCTCCTTCTAGGGCTGATTTCTTGGACGGCTCAGCACATGAGAAGTAACCAAGCGCAGTCTCTGTGGGCTCTCATATTTTTTAAGATACGTTTCCTGAAACAGCTTGCTGGGTGCTAAGCACTACTTTCTAGAAAAACAGGATTATTTCCCAAAAAAATGCCTTTCGTGTACGTAACAGGCTAGTTTCTGCAGGAGACACTTATCCTACTGAGCCTCTCTTACATTTTGCCTGTAGCAGAGAAAGTGCTCGTTCACGCTTTTGTTACAGCTCAGCATTTCCAAGCTTTGTATCCTCCCAGAGATAAGATGCTACATTTATACATTCAAAGGAAGAGGTCTCCATCAAAGCTGTGAATGGTTTTAGTTTCTTTGGTTTGTTGTTGTTTTTTTTTTTAACTTGTGAGAACCCTTGCAATAAAGAATTTGAACGTGTTTTTCCTCTCTAATAAATGTCCTAAATTGCCAAAAGGGGAGAGCTTGTAGTCAGAATGTTGGATTTGGATTATTAGTAAATTAAAAGTAGAAGGGAGAGGGAGAAATACCCGTCATGTTATCAGTCTTGAAAGGAGAGAGAGAGGGAGAGGGAGAAAGAGAAAGAAAAAAGAGAAAGCTCCTTGTAGCAAACAAGAATTTATTCTACCAAAAATACTTATGACAACGCATCCTAATGCAATACAAAAATAAAAAGAAAGTGAAGATACAATTCCTATATGATCACTTTCTTACAGACCTCATATATTGCTTTCATAGAAGGACCTAGAATGTGGCTAGATTAAAATTGAACACAACTAAAACTTCGTAAGAAACGGCAAAATGGCACAGCAGAGGGAGGGAATAAACAGAAAATACTGACCGGAAAAGGGCGGGGGGGGGGGGAGAATAAAATTAATTCACGGGAAAAACAAAGAAGAAGAATAAGGAGGAGAAAGCAGGACCCTTGGGGAGGACGTCTTTAATTTCTCAGTAATTCAGATGCTGCAAGTCAATTGTAGTGAGTGTGTCTGTAAAAAAGTCAAAACTGTCAGCAGAAATATCTACGGGACTGTCCAGAGATCCTGGCAAACTGGGGGAAACTGCATCTGAAAGCTGTAGGCAGGAATCTGTGGAGAAAACGTTAAAGTCCTGTAAAGAAGGGACATCTAGGGCCTCAGGACTGTCATTGTTCAGGCCAGCTGCACAGTTCTGGGCCATTGTTGAGAGGCAGTTTTGAACAGTGGGTGACTGATGTTGAAAATGTTTTAGATTTTTCTCATTGCTCGTTAAAGGCGAAACAGGGAAAGTTTGGGACTCGCCATTGTGCACATTCTGCGCCTGCTGCTGGGAGAGGGCATTCTGCTGGAAAGCGTAGCCTTCCCGCTCCAAGAGAGCGCCGGAGACGTTGCTGAGGGCTTGCTCGAAGAGGGATTTCTCCTCCTCCTCCTCCTCCTCCGCCGCTTTCTCGGGGTCCTCTAGGCTCTTAAATTTCCCCTCGCTGTTTTGGTTCTCCTTGCACTGGGTCTGTCTCTTGTGCTTCATCCTTCTGTTCTGGAACCAGACTTTGACTTGTCTCTCAGTCAGATCCAGCAAGGCTGCAATCTCAACCCTCCTTGGTCTACAGAGATACTTGTTGAAATGAAATTCTTTCTCTAGCTCCAGAAGCTGGGTGTTTGTGTAAGCCGTCCTCAGCCGCCTAGATCCACCGCTACCGCTATCGGGGATTTCAAGGGGGTCTGTTAAAAAAGAAAAAAAGAAAAAGAAAAACACCACCACCACACGCACACGCACCCCAAAGCACCACCGCCAGAAGAGCGAAAGCAAAAACACATGCACGCACACACAAAACAGATAAATGCACGGATTGAATTTCAGCACCCGAGCACATCGCATCCCGGGGGGGGGGGCAGTGCTCTCTCTGCACATATGTGTCTATATCTATATGTCCATATAGCATAAAATAGCAACTGCAACAAAATGGCCGCCTTTGGATGCAGTAAACCCATTGTGTTGCACTGCTGAGCGCCCGGTGCTGCGTGCCCCTCGGCCACCTTCGCAAAATTAGCGCCTCCAGCTCCCCAACCTCCCCACACCAGAGCAAACTTTATATTAGCCATACCGCAATTTATAATTAATGCATCAGCTGCTTAGCTGAGCGGGAGCAATCTATCACTCTTCATTACTGTCAAATATCCTAACTCTAGGACGGCGAGACAAGAGAGGTCAGCTCCAACTCAAATAAATCATCCCGCATTAAGCAAGTTCGGGGAAAGTTTGGGTTTCCAGAGAGCCCGGCCAGCTCCGTCCTCCCCGCCCGCCCGCCCCTCCGCCTCGTCCCCCCGCGAAGCCGGGGGGATGCGGGGAGCCAAAAAAAGCGGGGCCGGCGGCAAATCTTTGGACTGACCTTTGTGGCTGAGGCAGGCAGGTCCAGCGGCTGAGGCGGAGGCCGAGGCGGGCGGCAGCGCGGATCGCTTGGACGCCTTTTTCTCTTTCATCCAGGGGTACTCCGGGGGCGGCGGGGCGCCGGCGGGGCCCGGGCTGCCGCTGCGGCCGCGGGGGCTCGCCTTGGGGCGACCGCCGCCGCTATGGCGAGGGTGGCTGCCGGGGTTCAGGCTGGGGATGGTCTGCTCGAAAGGAGGAGGAATCAGTGTCGAGTGTGAAAGCGTCGAGTTCTTGATTGATGAACTTTGAAATGTATCACCGACAGGGGGAAAAGATGTCAGGCACTCAGCAAGCGATGGCTGGCTATTGATAAAACCGATCTCTCGCTCAAATGCGAAATTCATGGCCTTCAACTGGCAGCCCCCGCGGAGAAAAAGTTCCCTCGGATTCAGGGGGCTCGGGGGGGGGAAGGCCCAGGAAAAAGGCGAGAGAGGAGAAAAAAATATAGCATAGAAGATCGCTGGTGGGGTGTTTTTTTTCTAATTCACTGATTACAGCCGTATGGGGACCGTGCTACTATTAAACTATTGAATTCATGGAGACAAGGTTGAAATTGGACCGAATTGGCTGTCACATGATTGCCTCTGCCCAATGACAATTTGGGCTTTAATCAAAAGAAGCCACTGTCTGTTTGATTGATCCAAAAAAGTCGGGAAGGAACGCCTCATTGGGGGCCAGAAAGGCTTTATTTACACTTTTTTTAAAGAGGGAAATGATATCTCGAGTATCTATCCCCTTGGCGTCCTAATCTGAAATGATCGGCGGTGGGGGAGGAGGGTGCGTGTGCGTGGATATGTTTGTGTGAGAGGCTGCGAGTGTGTGTGTGTGTGTGTGTGTGCGTGCGAGAGTGTGTGAGTGTGTGTGTGTGTGGCTGCTTGTCCTGCAGCCTGCTGCCTCCCTCGCCTCCACCCGCACACTCTCCTCTCATTGTTTGGGACTGTCAGGAAAACGCTTTGCACCTCACAAATCATTTAAGCACCTCAATCTGACGCCTTGAGTCATTAACAAAGTAATCCATTAATCTTCAAAGTTTTGACACCGCCAGGCCCCCGCATAAGAAGTTGCACCCAGGCAGGAGTCTGAAGCAGAGGGTCTTGATTTTTTCCTAGGGAATAGCACTTCCTCCAAAACTACTTTCTCCTTCCCGACTCAGCCTCGATGGGCTCCTTTTTCTTTCCCCTTTTTTTTTCTTGTTTGTTTCTTTTTTTCTTTTCTTATTTCCTTTTTTTTCTCTCTCTCTTTTTTTTTTTTTTTTTTTTTTTTTTTTTTTTTTTTTTGGTGTACAGCTATCGGGTGTACAGTACGGAGAACAATTGGCCGCCGGTGCCGAGCCATTGTTTAACAGGATCTTCCTCAGCAACCTTGCTTCTAGGGGAAGAGTCACATAGGCAGCAGCCCTTGTGCTTCACGACTTCCCTCTCCAGTTGGCTTCCCGGGATTGGACCGTAAAACATAACCCTAGGAGTACCTCTCTGGGCGAGCCAAATCGCGAGGCTGCAAACGCGTCTGGCTGTTGCCTCTTTAAAAAAAAACCCAAATCCTGTGCCTTAGCTTGCAAACGATACTCCCGTCTGCTGGCATAATTTGCTTAATAACCGTAGTAGGCTGGGTCTGGTGAGTATTTTCGATTACCAGGAAATATATGGGCTGGTAGCGGGTTTGTTTTCACGGGGCCAGGCAGAGCGAAAATGCTGCGGGCTTATGACTTGAGAGACGGCACTCGCCTCCGACGCTTGGCTCTCGCCGCCGCCGCCTCCAGTCGCCTCTGCTAGGTCGAGGCAAGTCCCGAATTTGGATGCTTTGGGCACAATTTTCCAACCAGGCTGAGGCAAGAGGGAGAGCGATGACAATGATGGCCTCAGTCACCAGCCTGATGAATCCTATGGTCGCAGCCGCCCCGGGCAGCCCGGACGGGGCTTGCCTTCCCGCGGAGCCCGGGGTGCCCGGCGGGGTGGGGTGCGCCGGGGGGCCGGGGGGGAAAGGCGCTTCCGAGCCGCTCTCCGCGTCCTCCAGGAGCCAGGGACCAGCGCCAGCGCGATGCGGTGCCCTCTCGCTTTATTTTCGGAGTTGCCAAAAAGAGGTCGGCAAGCGTCTTCGTAATTAAAAAAAAAAAGAAAAAGAAGAAGAAGAAGAAAAAGAAGGGGGCGGGGGGGGGAGAGAAAACAAGACCCCAAACACTCAGCGGATCAGTCTGCATCCAGACTGCACGAAGTGCATTTAAAAAATCGGTTTTAAGTTAATGCACCCACAAGATGTAGCATATCTGCGAAGGCATTGGAGAGAGGGGGAGGGGAGGGGCCGGGAGGCTTTAAATGGGCTTTTTGGTGGTTGCTTGTTTAAATAAAATATAGAACGGGACTTGTCATTTAATCCCTCAAAAGGGATGCCTTACAAATATCGATGCTGTTGGAAAATGCAAGGGGTTTAATTTTCTTGCTTTTAGTCCAAACAAAGCTCTGGTGGTGTCTGCGCGCGATCAATCTTGGCCGCCAAAAGGTTTGACAGCTACTGGCCCTTAAGAACACATTTAAAGCTTCTTGCTCTTTCCAAGATCAAATGTGGCCGAGAAAAGAGGCAGAGCAAGAAACGCAAGTAAACAAGGAAAAAACTGCTTTTAAAATATGCTGGCAGAGGACTGGGCTGCTTGTGGGAAAACTCCGTTTTTATTTTGCTTCTCAGTGCCTACCTTGGGGTCGGGCTTTTCTTTTTCTTTTCTTCAATTTTTTTTTTTTCCTCTCTGGAAAATATTGGGATTAACAGCAGGATGACAAATAATAAAGAGAGAGGTTTGGACTTTAACCAGGCTTTGTGAGTAAAACCTGTGTGGGTGTCTCTATTCTGCACATTTGTTTCTTGTGGTCAGTCTAATACAAAAACCACCTGGAACAAAACCTTTGGAGAGAGGACGCGAAATTCTTGGGCAAATCAATTACTTCTGCTTCCAGGGGGGAACTTTTAATAGGGCGAATCTTAAATGCAAAAATACAAATTCTTATTTGCAACCTACAGGCTCCTAAGAAGGGGTTGAGTACGGTTTCTGGAAAGAAGGGGGCAAAATCGCCTGTATTTTTCTTTCTTCGGAGTGGGAGGGGGGTGAAACGCCAAATTCCTTCTCTTTGAACATTTTCCTAAATGTAATTCGTGGTGCTAAAGGAGCCACGCAGTAAGAACCACCGACTGTACCGTTACCTTTTGTTGTATCTAACCTAACTGCTCCGAGGGGTGGGGGGCTGGCTTGAATTTTATATGGGCGCTCATTTGAAACGAGCAATGTCTTGCAATGTTGCAAAAATGCTTCCTTCGCCTACAAAACAATAATCAGTCGTTGGTCCGTATTGGGTAATAATCAGGTTTCAATGAAAAATATCAGACTACATAACATTTCCTTCCACGGGTACATATCTATATATACAATAAATAGCACGGTGTAAATATATTTGCAATCCCTTTCTTTGACTGAGCATGCTTTATCTATTTATGCAGAAAAGCTCTATATAGATTCATGGATGCATGACAATGTTTCAGCATCAGGCAAGGATGGTTCTGGGAACAAGATAAAGCCCAAAGATTAATAATATTTCAGCATGAGACCAAAATGGCGACATTTTTTTTTTTGTGCTCTAAAAGATACAGATGGTGAACAGCGTGCGTTATGATCTACACAGCATAGGAATATGTCTTTATAAACGTGCAGGGGTATATTTTACCCAGTCTATTAAGGTCCATTTTGATTTATCTTTCAAATTTCAATCTAAAAATTACGGACATTTCGCCTGAAAGGAAAAAAAATCGGATTTAAGCACACGCTTGTGGGTTTCTGCCTTCCACCTCGAGCCTATTCGGACTGGAGACCCCCGCGAGTGCCCGTTTGGGGCCGGGACAGTCACCCTTCTCAGTACGGTGTGCCCCCCCCACAACAAACACACACACACACACACACGCGCACACACGCACACACATCCACACCCCCGCGGGAAGAGAGGAACACACGGCTCCCCTCCCCCACAGCTTCGGGCTGCAGTGGGGAGGGAAGGCGGCTCAGCAAAAATGGAACAACAGCAAAATAAAATAAAATAAAAATAATAATAAAAAAAAAATAAAATCCACTTCTTGAAGGCAAAAATCGGCGGCGGGGGTGGCGGGTGGAAGGAGCCGTGTCCAGAGGCAGCAGTACTCGGCATCCACCCCCCAGCCGCCTTGGGGTTTGGCCGGGGACCCGCTCTACCAGCCTTGCTCCCAAGGGCCGGCGGGGCTCCGCCGCCCGGCTCTCCCCCGCTTGCCCAGCGGGCGAGCCCGGGGACGAGGCGGCCCCTCCACGCCCACGCGTGCCTTTATCCTGAGCTCTGCTCCCATGTGCTCCACGCACACACACTCGTACACACACTCCCCCCCACACACACCCGGCTGGCCTGCCCGGGAGGCAGGGGACCCTCCCCGCGCTGCTCCGCGGCCGGTCCCCCAGCGGACCCCCGGGGCGGGGAGGGGGCGATCCGCGCCCGCCTGCCGTCGGCGCCGGGCGGGCACCGCGCAGCGGGCGCGGGAGGAGGCGGCCGCAGCCGCCGAGGGCCCTAAAACCCCGCTGGGGGAAAAGAAAAAAAAAAAAAAAGAAAAAAGTGAAAAATCCCTCTCCCTGCCTATGAAACGCTGAAAAGGCGTCGCGAGGCCCTCGGGTGGGCGAGTGGATCCTCGTGTGAGTTTACAGATGAGTTTCCCAACTCCCCACGTCATGAAGGGCTCTCCTTTCCCTTGCGCTGTGAAGAACATGTTCTTAACTCTTTATTATTCAGAATAAAAACTTTATTTTTTTTTTTTTTCAGAACGTGAGCAGCAAGGAATGTATAACTTTCAAAACAAATCTAGCCTTTTCAGCTTCACACACTTTCTGCCTAGCTGGATGTTACAAGCATAAAGTATTCAAACCGTGATCTTTTTCCCAGATTTTATTGCATCGTCATCATCATCGTTATCACCATTTTTAATAAAAGGAGTTATAGTTTCCTTTCAAATGATATCTCCTATGCGTGCCGATATGCCATCTAACATATGGCCAGGTAAATACTTCCTGAATATTCAGGGTACAGATTTTTTATATATATATAAATATGAACAAATGGGGATAAATAAAATTTTAAACACTTAGATTATTCAATGTTTGCAAAAAAAAATATAAATTAATCTGAATGTTCACCAGCATACACACATTGAAAGACTTACACGTATTAATAATTGTCCAGGGAGTCCCTGTCCAAGCGCTTTTGATGTCTTTCTCGCTATTTAAAAGAAGTGCAATAAAAAAAATTGCTTCCCCGTGGGATCAATCATGTACGAACAAATTCACATTTAAGAATTCCTTTTATAGAAAATTTGTTCATATACCCTGTTTTGATAAAAGTGTAGAAGGTAAAGTATAAAGCCTCTGCATACTCCCAAAGTGAGACACAAGGCTACAGTTCAAGAAGATAAATATCCACTAGTGAAACTATAGAGCAATTCAAGCAACAAATATTGCTACGTCACATAAACTAGAAAACGCTTTTACCAAAGGAAACAAAACAAACCAAAACAAACAAAAGAAACGAGAAGGGGAGGGGAGGGGCACATGATGGGGGGAGGAAAGAGAGAAGGGAAGGGTTGAGTACTTTCCAAAAGCTGGGGGCTTGGTGTTCCACTTAGTGACTCCTGTCTCTTACAGATGGGTGAGTTTGGGCGCTTCCTGAATTCTTCCCTGAGAAGGATGGTGAGCGGTAAGGTCTGTGTATGTTGGGTGCGGATCGCAAGGTCCATGGTGGTGATTGTTGGCCATTGGCCCAGCCCCGCTGTAGTCCATGTTGGCAGAGGGAGGATGAGGGAGATGAGTTAGACCAAAGATGGAAGGCCCGGAATTGGTCATGGTCTCCACATAGTTGCCCCCTACATAGACGGGGCTTCCCTGTATATGTGGATTCCCATAACCGTTGCCTTGAAGAGGATGAGTATCGTATTCAGGTGTCACAGCTGCCGTCCCCGTGTATCTCTTTTGAGGAGGTGGGCAATTATTAAGAGGAGCGGTATACGATGCAGGGATGCCATAGGTGTTTTGATGAGGCTTGTTAA
The DNA here is from genome assembly GCF_964188355.1 of Buteo buteo. Taxonomy (NCBI): domain Eukaryota; kingdom Metazoa; phylum Chordata; class Aves; order Accipitriformes; family Accipitridae; genus Buteo; species Buteo buteo. The sequence goes on from NC_134172.1 coordinate 38,123,279, forward strand.
AAGGCGGAGGCGACTGGGGCTCGTAGGGGACACTGTTTACTAAAGAATGCATAGAGTTTAGATATCCCCCAGCAGCTGGAGGGACAGGGCTTCTGCTTGGGGACTGTCCTCCTGAAGAGGTCATCATGCCCTTGCCCTTTTGATCCTTTTTGTATTTCATTCTGCGGTTCTGAAACCAGATTTTGATCTGTCTTTCTGTAAGATTGAGCAAATTAGCCATCTCTACCCTTCGTGGCCTGCAAAGGTACCTATTGAAGTGGAACTCCTTTTCCAGTTCTACCAGCTGGGCACTTGTGTAAGCTGTACGGGCTCGCTTAGAGGAGGCTTGCCCTGGAGGGCTTTTATCACCAGCACAACTCTCACCTATGTAAATCACACAAAGAACACAATCAGCATGGCGAACCCAGACACGGCAACCAGAGACAACGGGCCAACAACACCAGCACCTGGAGACTCCAGCTCTTGGACGGAGATGGATGCCCACATGTGCAACGAGTACTTGCCCCTGGCATGAGCTCAGCCGTGCCAAGCTACAAGCCTCAATAGACTTCCTTCACCTCATTAGCATCACTATAGGACTACACTTGCTTCCTTTAAGAATGACCGCATACAACATATCTTGAGCTTTGCATAAAGAAGGAAGAAACATTCAGGGAAACACGGTGTGGTTTAGAAACTCTGAAAGTGAACCTATGGCTCTGCTAACCGTAGTGGGATCAGGGTCTTCAAGAGCTAGCAGTTCTCCATTGCTGTAGAGACCCGCAGCCCTCTTTTTCTGAAAACCCTGATATATACACATCAGCTAGAGATGCCTGGAAGTTAGGTATCTACAATAAAATATTATAACATATAAGCATAGAATTGACAGTATAGTGTTTCTGTCACGTCTAGCATATAGGACAAACATACGGTAGTGATTGGGAAGTATAATATACATAAGAACATACGGTGGCTAGGCTTGCATATAGGCATACAGACACATTTAAATGTTACTGCTTTTTAATAAAACAAATACACGTTATGGGAGACTGTAAACAGCAATGTTACCAGTGCTTTAAAAAGCAGACCGGTGAAGACATTTGCTAAAGTTTTGGACTCTATTTCCAAGGCACATTTAAAAGAAAAAGAGGAAGAGGTTAATATAAGCCCAAATCCTGGGCACTGGAGCTAGCACTGGTGTTATCGACTCAAGTTTCCTCAAGTAGTAAAAGCGTTAATATACACTTCCATCCCCCAAATAATATTTTATGGGCTGAAGTTTATGGCACTCCAGAATGATTTTTGTTTACTGGGCTTGTAACTTTGCCAATCAGCTTGTTAAAATAGAAAGAGGTTCTGACTGCATGCAGGGCATTGATCCTGCCTGCACGTGATTATGAGCTATTTTATTCCTGTTACACTTCAGCAGAGATAGGTCACTGTCTTATTAATCTAACAGCACTGTGCCAACAAAGTACTCGGGACAGGCTTCTGGCTTAAGGCCTGGGCTGCTCCGCACTGACATGATTTACTGGAGGGGGGATTACCTAGGAAATGTGACAGATGCAGGAGGGCATGAGTGGTTTAGCCACTAGGAAACAAAATCACTTCAGACCCATCCTGCAAAGCTGAGAAAGTTCTGCAGAGGGTGGTTTGTTCACTGAGCTCCCCTTGCAAGTGGTGGCAACCCCTTTCCAATAGCTCAAGGGGGTCAGCTGGGAGAGGAAAAAAAGCCCCCTTCCTCCCCTCCCTGAAGCAAAGGTGGGCAAGGCTGCCCTCGTCCCCACCGGACGCGTGGCCAGCCCAGGGGTACCCAGGGAGAGAGGGGAGCATGTTTCATACCTGAACTGGAACTGCTGTTTTTCTGCTTTGTGTTTTGCCGAGATTCTTTCATCCACGGGAATATCTGTTTGGACATGGTGGGCGAGTTAAGAGCCGGGCTTTTGGTGGGGTTGGCCGGGGCAGGGTTGCTGCTGGCATTTTGAGATGGTGAGGCGGAGGACGGAGGTGGAGGTTGTGCCTGCTGGGCTGGAGGCGGCTGTGGCGGGGCCTGCGGGTCAGCGAGGCCGGGGGGCTGGAGAGGCTGGCTGGGGAGGGTCCTCATGCAACTCTCACTGATGTCATTGGCTTTGTGGTGGGACACGGAGCTGCTGGGGGACTGGAGGGAGCACGCGGGGCGGTGGTACTCAGTTTCCACAAGTGATGAAGATGGAGGATATTGCTGCTGACTCGCATTATAAGTGAAACCATTTGCTCCTTGGTAGGGGTAGGCACCATAGATTGCAGAGCTGTCGTAGTAGGTCGCTTTTTGCATTTCGTTGTTTCCCAATATTTATTTCGCAAACTGACAGGGTCTTGACACCCTTGGAGAATAACATTGGCACCCCTCTGTCACGTGGCGCTCTTCCTCCAATGGCCTCTCCGGGCAGACCTGGGGTGTGGGGAGAGCAGAGCAGGGTGAAGAAATGGTACAAATCCATCTTACTTTCAATAGCTAAGTGACATGAAAGCCATAAAAGAAAAAGTGGTCAGCAATATTTAGCAGCATGACTTGGCCTCAGGCACAGAGCATTTCGATATAAAAGCTGCCTGGATTTACTGGCAGCTACAAATATGTGCTTTGCTGCACCGGGATAGGGGCTTTCTAGGGTTTTTTCTTTCTTTCTTCTTAAGAAACAGAGCAGGGCACCACATGGCGAGGGGGTTGATCGTTTATCACCGAGACGCTGTTTTAATACCAGTCTCTGAGATAAGGGTGATCGAGGAATCAGTAATGCGAAGGGGCTGGGCTGTTCCTTCATTCCAGCTCTAGGATCAAACCCTCTCCTGTAACCGGCGTTGTTTTATTTTTAGATTTTCTCTCCAGGTTACAGCTCTCCATACAACTTCAAAGAAATACACGAGATTGTTCCTGCCTACATGTGGCAGGGGGCAGGAGCGGGGTGGAAAGGTTTCCTAGCCAGGGATATTTACACACCCCGATCCCCAGTGACGGATTTTGGCTTGTCTATGAAATGCTCGATAGGAAAATAAACAAAGCCAGCGCCTTCTCCCCTCCGTGCTCGCACACCACCCCCAGCCGCCCCGGTCACCCACCCCGGCAGCAGCCGTTTCTGCCCGGGCGAGCCCTGGCCGCCGCCCACCGCGGCTCCCGCTCGGCCCCCGGAGCGGGGCTGGGGCCGCACCACGCAGCCCACGCACCCGCCTCCCACCCGCGAGTGGGTCTGGAGCCTCAGCTGCCCCCGGCGCCGCGTGAAACCCCGTCAGCGAGACCAGGAGGGGCAAGCTGGGCGCCCTGGCCGTTGTTGGTTTGGTTTTTCCAGCAGTTATTTTCAAGACACTAACTTTTCGTGGAATCAGCCAGATCCTACCTGTTAAAACATGATGGATTGGGGGAAAAAAACACACCAGCAACCTGAAAAACCAGCGTTCATCTCCATGACCACGGCTTGAACTTTCCTTCCAACTTAGCGATAATAGGTTCTGTCTTGGAAACTGCTATGTAATTTGATGTATGAGGGTCACTTGGCTGGGGAGAGGGTGGACACAAACCCAGAGAATGTTTCTCCTGCCTGGGCGAATCCCTTTCTCCCCTCCGCCTTTTTGTCCCCCATCCTTCTTTCTTTCTGGGATTCCCCCCCCCCCCGCCCCAGATTAAAGTCTACTGGTCACCTGCCCAAAAATAACCAGTTAAGGAATTGCCCGCATTAACAAGAGGAGACCTGTGCGTGATCTCTGATCTGGGAGCTCTTTCCACACGCATTCACATTGTTCTCAGAAATTAAAGCGTGTTCCTCATCGTCCCCCTACCCCCTTGCTGACAAACAACCACGTCTTTTTGGATCAGAAGAGCTCTCGTTTCTTTTGCCACTTTCCCTGTACTTAAGCAGCTGGCTATTTTCCCCCCAAACATCTAACGAGGACAAATGCTTAGGGGCGAAAAGCCTTACACAACACATGCACCAAACGAGCTCATTCTACGCCTTTCAAGTTATACAAGTTCTTAGAAAACAGTATTCCCTTTGTTAGATCCTAACAAAATGAAGGTAACACACCTACAGCAGGGCGGCTACCCTGTTATTGCACTAATCAAGCTCTTTTGGATGTTATTAAGCTAATAAGCCGATGGAGATCTGAGGCGCGCACAGAGTTTCCAGCTCCTCGCCTCTCCTTCCTGATGCTATCGAGGCCTGGTGTGATTTTTCTCAATTCCTTTGAAAGAGAGAATATAGACACCACTACCAGAGGAGAAAAAGGAAATAATGAGCCAGCGGTAATTTTACAAAGGCACCCGCCTTTCATGATCGCAACATCAAATATTTCGCCTTCCCCTGGCCGCTGGGAAGTTTGCTGGCGCAGGCAGGGCGGGCAGCGCCGAGCGGGGATGCGGAGGGCGCTGCTCCCGCAGCCGCCTGCCCGCAGACAATAGGCAACTTTAGTCGGAAGGCAAAATATTATTTAAGCTTCGGCCGCCTGCCAGCAAGGGAAGGGGAAAAAAAAAAAAATCAGCTCCCGCCTTTGGCTTCGCCAAGTTAATCACTTCCTACAAAGTTATAGAGGCGCGGGGGTAACCTGAGGAGCGCCGGGCCATTCCTGGCGAAAGCGGGAATAGCGGGATTAAGAGCGACAACGATCACGATAATAACAGCTCCCTAACGAGAGAGGGGGGGAGAAAGTTTGCGACCCCAGCCGGCGCCTGGGATGGGAAGAGCTCTCCTCTCCCCCTCGGAGACAAAAGGCCAGGTCTCACAAACACGGATGGGCCCCCCATTTTTCCAGCGCCCATTTCATCGGCTCCATCTCCATTTGCGCAATACACCTCTCTGCCCTTTACCAACTTCTCGCCCCCCACCCAGACAGCCCGGATACAGCAAATGAAAGCTGCTTGGGGGATGCTAGTCCCCCCCGTTTCCCCCACTCCCCACTTCAGCTCCCCCCTACCCTCTCCTTCCCTCCACCTCCCTCCTTCCCAAGCACGCCAGATCTTTGCCCCGCCGAGCCCCAAACTCTGACTCTAGGACGAAAAACCAGGCAGCCCCCCTGAAAGATTTCCTGAAAGATAAAGACAAAGTTGAGAGAAGGGGGGGGGGGGGGGGAGAGAGGAGAGAGAGCTGCCTGAACACGAAGTGTAAGGGTATCAGTCACTGCCTGGAAGGAAGCCCCAGCTTGTGAACTCTTCTTGAACCGACATTTAAGTCTACGGTCATAAATCACTGGGACATAAACTCCGCCATTCACGACTGATAGCAGCGTATTTGTGGCCTGCTTACCTTAACTTCTGACGACTGAGGCGGAAGCCAGCATGCTCTCTCTCTCTCTCTCTTTTTTTTTTTTTTTTTTGGAGGCGACACAACCCAGGGAGCGGGGCTGTCTGGCCCAGCCCGGTCCCTGCGGCCGCGGGGTGGGCACCGGCTCAGCTCCTCCGCACCCGGCACCCCCCGGCCGGGAGGGGCGAGCCCTGCCCCGCACGGGATGGGGACGGTAGCTCCGGACACCCGCCTCCCCCGGTCCCCTCCCGCTTCAGGCTGCCCACCCTGTCCCGAGACCGTCCCCGGCGTGCCAGGCTCGCCCTGCGCGGGGCACGGAGGACGGGGATGTTTCCCAGGGCTGCTCTGGGAAGGGAAGGGAAGGAGAGAGAGGAGAAGAGAAAGGGGGTTGGGGGGAGTGGAGGGGGGGGGAATAAGGAAAAACGAAAAAAAAAAAGGAAGGAAGAAAGAAAGGCGGCCGCCTGGGGAAGCCTGGGGCAGGGTGGGGGCTGGGGAGGGAGCGGAGGAGCGCGGCAGTGAAGGAGTGCGGCCCCCCCCCCGCACCCGGGCGTCACCAAAGTCCAGGAAAATTATGCTAATGAAGACAAACGGCGCTCACAAAGGGTCGCTCTCACCAGCCTCCGGGGGTGCTGCTGGGGGGACTTGTGTTTGTCCCTCTTACCGGTGGGCTTGGGGGGCGGCTGCGGAATAGCCCCTCTGCCGCTCCCCGCCGCCGGGAGCCCCGCAAAGCCCCGGCTGAGTCCCGGCGAGGGGAGCAAAGCCCGGAGAGCCGGGGCTGGGTCCGGAGAGCCAGGCGAAGCCCACCAGGGTCCCCGCTCTGGGCAATGCTTTCAGAGCCACGCTGGAAATCATTAGAGTTACTAATTATTAACTCATGCATGCGTGAGCGCACACACACACACAGATGTACACACAGACACCCCCGCCGGCCCCCAAATACCCCCAGCGCCCGGGACGGGCACAGAGGCTCTCGCTCACACACACACATGTGCTACACAGGCGGGTCGGGGTGCCCGCCGCCCCCCGTGGGGACGGGTGGGCGGCAGTCCCGCGTGGACGGGGGCCCGCACAGCCCGCCTTCGCCTCCCGCTCTTCGGCAGCGCTGGGGAAGGTGCTCGCTTTTTTCTCCAGCGCCCCGGGTTTTGGGGTGGGGGTGTGTGTCCCCCCCTTTCCCTGCAACAGAAACACGGCAGCGACCGTGCAAACGAGAACTTAAATAAAGTTGCAGCCCCTGCCCCTCTGGCAGACGGTAGCTGGACTATGGGCTCCGTGCGTTAAGCGGAGGTTCCGAATAATGCCTAGGTGTAAATCTGACTTTACTTCATTAATTAAGGCATTAAAAATATAACTAGTCCGTTTAAAGCACGAGGGAGCCCGGCGTCATCTTAAAGCACAAACAAAGCGAGGGGGGAGCGAGAAATAAAAAGCACTATAAGGCTAGGGTGGCCTCTTACGCATACCAATGGTTTTTGTCATTTATGGCTATGCAAGATTTATGACTTCATGCACCAAAGCTGTAAACAGAGCACTAAAACAGAAAACACTTGCTCCTTATGGCATAAGTGAGAAGGCACCACATGAAAGGGGAAGCGGGCAGCGTAGGAGGAGAGGAGAAGCAAAAATCCCGCGTATGCGTTTTGCTTCAAACAATCCCTTGAATGTTGCATCGGAAGAAAAAAAGTCTTTTTAGTCAATAATCAACCCCACACTTTCTTCTGAAACTGCTGATCTGCCATTCGCCCTCTTGCCCGACCAAATAGCGAGAGGCAGCGCTGCGCCCCGACGGAGCCCCTCGGACTGGAGAGGAGGATTTGGCAAGGGAGAGAGAACTGGGGACTGCAGAAACCTGCGGACGCCGGGGAGCCTGCCGGTTTGGGGAGCCCTGCCGAAAGCCTGGGCGATCTTTTCCTAGGAGCACGTTTAAACTTTGGAGCTATCTCCAGCGGGATATTCTGACTACATGTCTGTATTTAAGAGCGGGGACGGGGAGGGGGGAGGGGGTCTTTTTAAAACTGAAGGGATTTGCGAGGGACTTTAAGCGTGAGAACCGAAGTGGGTCGTAGGAATACTGAAGTGTTTCCTCCATTCGTCTTACTGCCTGCAAAGAGTATTTTGCGAGATTTCGCCTATTAGTGCCGTTTCCCCACGCCCCCTCTCTCCCTAAAGAGGTCATTTTAAACATGAGAAGATGATTATTTTTTTTTAATGTCTCTTATGATGTCGGGATAAGTGTCTCAACGCACAGATCCCCGCTGTTTTTATCTGTCTTTCCCCCCCAGAGGCCGAATATTTTCTTTCTGCTCCATTCCGCGGAGAGCGATAGGGCTCATCTCGGGGAGGGACCGGCAGCGTTTGGGGCTCATTCCCGGGTCAGAAATGAGCTGCCTTTTCTTCCCGAAGGGTCCCACTCTGCGGGACTCCCCCCCCTCTTTCACGGAATTACTCTTAGTTCCCGAATAAAATAATGCCTGTAAAGCACTTTGTCCTCGGATGCTCTGAAATGGAAGGAGGCAGCACCATAATTCAAGGCTGATTTGGGGAGATCTCATAGGGATGAAATAGCAAGGCGGGGAGTTGCTGGAGAGGGGGACCAGTTCTGGAAGTGGTGCCTGTCCAAGTCGGTAGAGACTTAGGAGGGGACATTAGCTGCCTTAGGGAAGGACTGGACTATCGAAGCAAGCCGTGGTTAATCTGAATTACTGTTTATATTCTCTAACACTAAAGAAAGGCAACGGACTCTTTGCTTGCTATTTGCTCAGCAGACTGAGGTTATTTACACAACTCGCCGAAATGCCCCTCTCCTCCCAAACTCTTCTTGCTGTCTTTTGCTCTAGAGCAGGAATGTATTATTTATGAGTGTTTTAACTGGGTCAATATGCATCCGAACTGGGTCATAAATCAGAGGAAACGCTGCCAAGTAATGGAGCTGCAATTAAAGCTTGCACTTTATTTTTTTGAGGCGCGTTTTGGCCCGTTTCAAAATACGGCAAAGCCAACCTTGGCTTTTAGACACCCAGCTGAGAGCGAAACGGCTCTCCTCCCCTCGCCGAAGAGAGAGAGACGCCGGGTCTAAGAAAGGACCAACGTGCTTCAGTACGGCGGGAAGGGGAAATAGCATTTCTTTGGGTCAGTTCTGCTCTGAGAGCGGCTTAAAGAGCAGGAAAGCAAGAAACCAGCCCCAGCACCTTTGCCCCGCAGGTCTCTGCAGAACGGCCGCGAATAGCTCCGAGTGGAAACAACCTTTGTTTTGTTTTGTTTTCAGCGGCGTTTTTATCAGCGTTCCCTTTTCTTCCCCTCTCCCTCTCTTTCTGACCTCTTGGAAGATGAGTAATTACAAGCACCCGGTAACTGGGCACAAAATGGTGCAGCAGGAATAGACGAAAGGCGCGGAGCGAACTGGAGGAAAGCGAGCCCCAGCGCTCCGACCTTTCCCAAGGCCGGGACACACCGGGGAAATGTCGTTTTATATCGCATTTTGCACTCCTTGGGTAGCTAAGTCATCTTTCACGTTCGTCATTTAAACTGCGTTCTTTCTATATAGCTATTCACACATATTTATAAGTATACGCAAAGACTTACATATTTATACGTACATACATATCTATATTTATGTAAACGACGGTATGGATATGAATTTAGGAATAGTATATGTTATCCTGGAAGATAATTTCCACTCCTCCCCTTTTTATTCTCGCTTCCCAGATCCCCATTCAGAGAGAGAGAGACAAAAAACCCCACCACATTTCCAAGGCTGATTTATTGTTAGAAGCCATGGCTGGCTCTTGGTTCAGCTCCTTCTCACGGCGGAGAAATAAAGAAGAGCCCCTTGGCTCATTCGGAAAGGGGAAGCTTTGCCACAGAGCTGAGCGCCCATGCAGCCCTCCGCGCGCGGTAAACAAAGTACCACTAAAGCATCATAAATAAAATGGCAGCACGATCGCATAGTCATCGATTTGCGGAGCGGCAGCGGCCGAACAAACACCCATAAAACAACAACCGTCGCCGCCGCCGCACACTCGAGCACGACCCCGACCGAGGAGCACCCCCCCCGCCCCCGCCCCCGCACCTTTTTCTCCGACTTCCCCAAATACGTAAATAAATAAACACACAAACACACAAATAAAATAAAATAATAAAATAAAATTAAGGGGGGAAAATCCAAACGCGGCAATAAAAGAGGCTTCCCATCTCTAGCCGATCATAAATAATGATAAGATGGCAATCGAGGGGCTGGAGCTGAAGCAGCTGGCCATCAACAGCAGTGTGGGATCTCTATGGAGAAAAATAAATAAAGCAGCAAACTCTCCCTGCTTTGCTCGCTGCGAGGGGAGAGTTGAATATTTACCGCAGCAAATTGAAACAAAGGGGGAAGCAGCCTGGCTCCGGGTGCACACACACCCGCACGCACACACACGCACTCACTCCAGCCTCTGCTACTGACCTTTGCCTCGAACAGCAATAACTCACCACATAAATGAACAATCAACGGAAATACCTTAAAATAAAATCCATCCTTTCTAACGAAGCATTTCGTCCTCTCGGCTCGACAATAACCTTTCCATAAGGAACGAAAGCTGTCAGCGAAATGGCCAGCTCTTGCGGGGACGGTGATGGGGGCAGGAGGAAAAAAAAATAATAGAAAGCAGTGCTTGCTCTGAACAGAAACTGGAAAAGCGTAATCGCAGACGGAGCCAGACCGGGTCTCCACTCCAAATGCCACAATAATGCGCTGTATTATGTGCTCACGTGGTCATACGTCAACTTAAATCCTTTTATTTGAAATAGGGAATCACTGAAGGAACAGGGTTTCTTAGCGCAAGCCTTTGCTTTTCAAAGCCTTAACCCAATATGTTAAAGAAGAGTTTTAAAGGGGGGGGGGGGGAATCCAAGAGATGCAGATGACTGGCGGCGGGGGGGGGGGGGTTGGTTTGATTCTTTTTCCTCCCACACCAATATTTCTTTACACAAAGCCCATTGGAAGGTAAGAGGAATTCTTATAATATGGGATTACGCTGCACTTTGATACTTAGCCTAATTAAGCGGCATTTGCTCCCCAGGCCCGCCACCCTGCTCCACGTCGCATGTCTTCTGCAACCCCCGAAGAAAGCCCAAATCTTAATACTATTATTTCCAGCCCCCTTCTAAATGGGACGATTACCAGCCTTCCCCCCACCTCCAGCCCCCTCTACCCTGCCATTGTACATGGCTTGCTCAACTCCCACACGCTACATCAGGGCTCCTGTAGAAACTAAAAAGACCTATAATTACCTGACAAAGGCAAAAAAGAGTCTCTTCTAAGAGGCTAGTTGATTTTTGTCCTTGTAACACACTATGAAGAATACACCTTCCTTCACTGGCGTGGCTCAGAATTTTGCAAAACCTTTTGGGACCTTGCTGTTAAACCTGTGCTTACGCATTTCCTATACAGCTAGTTTGAGTGATGCACAAAATTATAGGTTTCTAACGATGGAAAAAAAAAAAAATGGGGAGGGGGAGCTCTCTGCCTAAAGGGGAAAAAACAATTAAGAACAAAAAAAAGGAGCAAAGTTGTATGCGGCCCCCGAGCCAGGCAGCTTCGCCTGTGTTTGAACACACCCCATCTTCCCTGTAAGATTGTTTGACTTGTGCTATTGACACAATAAGCTAAACAAACAAAAGAAACCCTCAACTCGCATAACTTTTCTGGAAGGAGTGAAAGAAAATCAGATAATTCACGCTTTTAACGTGTTCCTGGTCCAGTTCTGTGACTCCAGCATTTCGCATCATGCTGTATATACCCTTGCCTAAATCTTTCCACCATCTCCCATGAGCTCGAAGAAAACTTTCAGCTAGCTATGTATCCCTTCTTACTGTTTCACCTGCACTTCACAGAACAGAATGGAAGTTTTCTTTTGAAAGGTGATGTTTAGTGTTATGGGCAAACCTTACATACTCTCACTTGGATTGTAAAAGTGGGCCACTGGAATTTAAACCCATCAGTAACAGTGTATAGTAGTGGATTTTGCAGCAAAGTCGGCGTGACCTTACAACAGAGGAAGAATTTGCAATTTTTCATATGGAAGTGACTAAGCTAGTAGCAGGGTATACATATATTATCCCTCACTAAGAACTGGAATAAAAACTCTATACGTTTGAAAACGAGGGATCCTTAGGCACACACGACATGCCCAAGTCTGTAACTATCAGCAGGACTGGTAACTCCACAGCCCTCGTACCCAACGTAAACCGAGGCTGATATTTACTCGAGATGGATTCACGGCTCTTTTGAATGTGGTGCGTTTAGATCCCATAAAAGAAACAGACAAGAGAAGTTCTTCTGCAACAATGAAACTGGAATTAATGGGGAATGGAGCAGATGTTGAAAAAAGCAGAGCAAGTCTTTCTTGGGGCTGTTGTAAAAAGTTATCGACTGCTTTGCGTCAAAAGCAGAAAGATGGCTTTAGAAGTTACAGTCCTGAGCAAATAGAAACTACAAAAGCAATAAATCACAATCATAAGTCAGCTTAAATGCCTTAACGCTAGCTATGGCTATTGGCTTCAAAACCCTGTTTCTATGAACATCTTTATTAGTATTAATGGTCAAGTTAATCCTAAAACTACTGTTTAACAATTAACTTCGTGTATGTAGTGGGGAAACTAATTAATTCCTAAGAAAAGTAACTCCTTGACGTGTGAATACCTTCCACAGGGTGTGCTTTGGGAGGGCAGAAGGGGGAGTCTGCCTAACTTTATGCTGTCCTGGATCGCAGCTGAAAATTATTCCCTTCTGCCGATTTTGGAGAAAGCTTTCTTTGCTCTAGTATCGTGATTACGAGTTTTCAAATACAAATTCAAATGATCTTGCGAGTCGCAGACGCTAGATTTCCCCCGCCACCCCATATATTGCTTTGTTCCTGTTCCTGGACATTCAACATTGTGTTTTATTACCTCGGTGATTTGGAGACCTGAAACACGGTTTCTAGCAGAAAAACGTGGAATTTATCAGTGCGTCTGCTACTGATTTTTCTGTGCTTTATACACATGGCTTCGAGCTGAGCTGAAATTCCAGGCTCAGTAACAACAAACAGATCTGAGTTCATAACGTGCCTTCATTAAGAGAGACCCTTTGTGCCAGCTCTGGCATTAATAGCCCCTCTTAGCATTAGTGCTATTTAAAGTTACCTTCAATATAATTAGATTTAGAATTTTTACTGTCTTTCAAGTTTACTTTTATGCCAGTTGTTAAGAGGTAAGCTTATCACTCCCATGTGGAGACGAAATGGGAATCACCGTACGATATAAGTATTTATTTCCTCGCTTCCTTGCAAGATTTGAAATCTGCTGGGACGCAGAGCTGTTTACCTACATCTGTGCGTCTGATAAAGTTGGCCTTTGATAATTTCCAAGCAGATAAAAAGAACAGAGCTATCGGCTGTGCCCTTGCGGGAGAAGTTCTGCTCAGAGTCAGCTGGGTCTGCGAGTGTTGGGTCCGTTAAGGAATCCCAAGTATCTCTGCACGCAATGCTGTGGGTACAGGCCACCGGAGGAAGGTTCCTTCGTACCGTATTTTCGCTTTTAATTTCCTAACACAAGCGTGAACAGACATTTGCAGCGCCTTTTTGTAGTTAAGATTTAAGCAGCCCATTAAGCCAACACAAAGAGCCCTTGTAGTCATGTAATTTATGGCCGCTTTTAAAAGGTAGTAAAATATACTAATTGTACATCAGCGTCCAAAAATAAGCAGGTAAATCTGGCAGGAATTTGAGCTAATTCTATGTAATCCTCCCCTCTCGGCGGCCGGCATAAGAAAATGGTCACTACGAAAAGCATTACGTTTCTCCTGCCAAAGGACCAAGCGCATCAAGGACTCTCGCAACTCCGAACCAACAAACACCGACCTCCGGCCGCTGCAAAGCAGGCCAGGACAGACAAACACCCGAAACTTATCCGCTATCCATTCTGGTGCATGCACTCTGAGAGAAATCAGGTTTTCTACCATCCCCACACTCACTCCACGTTTGCAGGACTGGCTGGGGAACTCCTCGAGGAGGAGGCAAACAGACAAGCCGCGATAAGCCATTCAACACCGAAACGGCTCCAACCCGCTCTCCCTCGCCTCACGCCTTTGATTTGGGAAGGAGCTAAGAATGGACAAAGAAATTCTCAGCCTCTTTCGCTCTTCAAATGACTTTGCATCCTTCCTGTCCCCAATGCCTTTATAAGGATGGCGATCACTCAGGTCCTGTACACTTCTTTGTCTGCCCAGACACGCGCATTCACTACCCACGGAAGATGAATAGAGCCACTCCAGAAAAAAATTCCAGCTAGGTTAAATATTTATCACAACAACAACAACAAAATCTCATTCCAGCAGGCTCGTTCTGCATGCAGGTACTAGGCAAATGGCTTTCTTACAGCTGCCACCGGCGCAAAAGCAGCGGCCGGCAGCCCGGCCGCTCCCCGGCTCTTACCTCCTCCAGCTGCGCGGAGTTGGGCTGAAGCGCTCCCAGCTTCCACCGCCCCAGCCGAGCGGCTTCTTCTTTTCGGGGCTCCCTGTAAACAAGCGACAAACAGTGCCTTACCGGGGAGTGCGGGGGGAGGTATTTTGCTCCTTCAGAGGCAATACACGGGTTGCCGGGTGCGCTGGGAGAGCCCCGGAGTGGGGCGGGCAGGGATGGAGAGGGCGCGGGCTCCCGGCGTGGAGCGTGGGTTCCCACCCGGGTGAAGAGCACGGGGAGCTGAGAAATAAAAGCGTGCGGTTTGGGTTTTTTTTTCCCCTTTCTTTTTTTTTTTTTTTTCCCGTAGACAGCTATGCCTTCTGTCTCCAAGTGTTTGGAAATATTGTCATTCCAAACTCTTGTTACATGAATGTCTGCTTTATTTTCCTCTGGGAAACCTTTGTTTAGGATCATTTAATCAAGAACAGACATTAAACACAAGTCGTGGTGTTCATCTCTGCTGAATAAAACGCGGAAAGGGTTCCAGTTTAAATGCGGGGCGTATTGTGGTTGGGCTTTTATTCAAACGGTTAGCCGGGGCCCGATCCTGCCACCACTAGTGCAATAAGAGACTAACAATTGACCTCACTGAAGCGGGATCGGGCCCAAAACATTTTTTTTTTGACACACTGAAAGCCATTGAAGCAGGGAAAGGAGAAAAAAAAAAACCACAACTGGACGGCTTCTCTTCCCCTAAAATAAACACTATTGCACAATCCAAAAAGACAATAGTCAGATTATTCGCATGCCACTTACTGAATCACGTTTACATATGAATTTGTCAGATATAATAATGTACCCCCCGTATTCATTCTCGCTAATAAAAGCCATCTAACGCATCTTAAAATTGTCAGTAAATGTAAATGCTAATAATTAAATAACACAGTTCTTGCGGAAGGGTGTCATCTGAACCTTGGAAATATTAAGTCTGTCTTGGGAGAACTTTTCGAGCAGAGACTTTGCTTTGGTAATTTAGTAGTTCCATAATTACGCTAATAATTTTAAATTTGGTGTTGAACTCCAGCCTACATAAAATCATGCAATAATAGCCTACTAAGCTGTTTATTGCCGTCTCATAAATTTGAGAGCGCTGACTGTTAAAATCTACTGGCAAACACAAAAGAAAATGGAAAGTTCAATCTTCAATCGCAGAGCCCGGGCGCTGCTGCCTGGGGTTATTCTTAGCTCTACCTTTCCCTCCACTCGGCTCCAGCGCTGGGGGAACCCCCTGGCATTTTAGGCTCAAACTCATACCTTAGCGGTTTTGATCCCTAATCAATAGTCATGTTACAAACGGCAATAACCATCGATCAAGCGTGTCGTGACTGGGTTGCCCCACTCGCGTTAAATATGGAGCGTGTATCTGAAAATGGTGCCAGCGACTTTCTGTTATTTATTTTGGAGCTATTAAGTCACGCCACCATATTTTACACTGCCACAGTCCTTTAAGCTATGCTGCTTCTTGAAAGAGTTGCTAAGTAGCAATAAAGCACTTTACAAACGCTATGACTTTTTTTTTTTTAATTTGTTGTTATCTCAGACTCTAATATTCATTGCGGCACTTTAAGTTCGTACATAAATCGTTCAGACTAATGAGTCATAGAGAAATTCGCCCATGACTTTTCCTTTGCAATGCTCACTGCCTTTCCATTGCTTTTTTGGCCCTGCATTAGGAGCCGGTGATTTATTAACGCCAGGAAAATTGAACAAAGCAGGTCCTCCTGCACTGTGGCACCCAGCCTTCCACAGTGTGAATTAGAACATTATCAAATGTGTTTGCCTCGGTAACACTTAATCACCAAAAGCCGTAATGTGACCACAAGGCAGCTAAAACAAAGATTTAACATTTCTAAATATTAAACTTGTTAAGCAAATGCTCAGCAGACAAAGCAAGCACAAACAATTAAAGTCATCAAGCTAGAAATACACACTACCTACTTACCAACACAGACCCTACTGCTTGCTTAAGAAGTTTAGAATCTTTCAAGATAAATCAGGTGGGTTTTTTTTTTAAAGGGAAAAAAAAAAAGAAAAGAAAAGAAAGAAAAACAAACTCCAGTAATAAGGAGTTGAGTTTCACTTCTGAGAGAATCACTCCTAGTGAGGACTGACGGCCACAGATCCATTCCTGACTATCTGCATTAATTATTTAATGAGTCACGTGACCCTAAAGATTAAAATTTCAATATCTCCCCCAGAACAGACGCAACACCTTTATCTGCGAGCGCAGGGATCCTCGTACTTGGGTCCCCTAATCTCTGCTGGCTTTGACAGCTCCTCAGTTTCTAGGGAGCGAGCTTGGGCATTAATGACATGGGTTTGTCCCGCTCCGTACAGCGAGATGGGGCAGCTTTACACCCCCCCACCCCAAATTAGCCAGTTGAACCCCGATCCTCATTGCCTGCAGCGGGGGGGGTGTCTGAGCTCTGCTGGCAGGGGGACAGGGGAGCGTCAGGGGCGGCATGCCCCGGGCTGCCCTCCGCCGGTCTGTGCTGCCTGTCCGCCGGCCCGGGCGGAGCCAGGGGGGCTGCCCGGGGCCGGGGGGAGGTGGCCGCGGAGCTTCCCCGGCCCACGCCGGCAGCCCCGACCCCACCGGCACCCTGCGTGGGCCGGGCTTGGGCGCCCACGCAGGGCCGCGCCCGAGGGGACGGCCCGGGGGCGACCCTCCCCGCACGTCGCGGCCCGGCCAGGCCGTGAGGCTCTGGACCCGGCAAAAGCCTCCGCCTCCCCGGGGCAGCGATGTGCGGGGGCCCCCAGGGCCCCGCCGCCCGCCCGGCTCCGGCGGAGGTGTGGGAACGGCGGGCGGGCCCGGGGCTGCCCGGATCGGGCCCCAGCTCGGGGGAAGGGGGGGAGCCGGGGGGGGCTGGAGTTTCATGGCAAGCCTGTCGGGATCTCTGCCTGTGTGAGGGCTCCCCCCACCCCTTCCTCGTTTACAAACACTGGGCAAGAAGGCCACGGGACGGCAAGCACCCTGAAGGAAAAAAAAAATTTAAAAAAAAAAAAGAAAGAAAGAAAGAAAAACAAGAAAGAAGTCCCAGCATTGGGTAAGCCTCCAATGCAGGATGGCTCTAGTTATTAAATACCACAAGGCTCTTGTCACAGCTGAGTTCCCTGTGTAATAAAACACCAGGTATAGCAAGAGCTTGCAGGAGAAACGAGGAGGGGGATCTTGGAAAAGAAGCATTTTTCTTGGTGGGTGGAGGGGAGGTGGGTACCGAGGTTAACGGCGTGGCGTTCCCTGCGGCCAGCAAATTGACTCCGAGGTGATTTGGTCTTTCTTTGAAATATTGACAAACTTCCACTTCCAGCGTTTTGGGCCGCGCTCGCCTTTGTGGCCAGAGCAGATAAATCCGTGTGTGAGAGACACCGGGAGAGCGGGAGAGAGGGAGGCGGGGGGAAGAGACATTTAGGTCCAAGTGCCGGATTAAAAAGAATACTGTCTTTAAAGGTCAAGGGTTTGAAGGGTCAGTCTGCTCCTCTAAAAAAAACAATTAATGGGATAGAAAATTTGTCCTCTCGGTGAACTCCCGGTTGCCTTAGCAAAGGGAGCACAATGCGAGAATTTAAACTGGACGATGTAATTTTCGCAGTTATTGTAAAGATGGGCGGTATGGGACGGGGAGCAGAGGGCTCCCAGCCCGGGAGCAGCGTCCCGCTCCCAGCACAGGGGGAAGGGGGGAAAAAGGAAAATTTACCTTAAACGACGATAATCTGCCATGGGGGTATTTTGCAGTCCGCAGTTCAATCTCCAGCAAGAGAGTGTACATTTTTTTAGCAGACAGCCAAGATGCTGTGTCTTTACACATGACCACTTTTTTTTTTTTTTTTTTTTCCGGGAAAATCCTTTGCGTCTTCACAGACTTTTCCAAGAGAATGCCTTTCAGAACCACTGTTGAATTACAAAGAAGTATTTATTGTAGGAGGTGATTAATGATTCTCGCTAAAATTGCTATTTGCAGCGTGATTTCATTTCTCTTTACAATGGGAGCAAACCAGGTTTATAGACATAGGCTACACACTAAAGAAGTCCTGCATCGCCAGTTAATATGTTTCAGGCGGAATTTTGCGCGGTTGTGCTAATTTTGCCTCTAAATATATTGAGGGATTCTCAAGCTTACGTGCTTGCAGGTAGTAGCTACCTCACTTACAGCTATATTTTTCTCCCTTTATAAGGAGGCAGCTGGCAATTCAGGATTTAGTAAACGGCAATATGTGAGTGGAAGTGCACTTTTCAGGCCTGCTCCTTGGTCGGGGTTGGAGACAGCAGTGTTTGCTGAGGGTATTTACAGCTGCCACCTCTCTGATGCTGAACGTGCTCTGCCAGTGGCACGTTAACATTTTTCTCCGGGATGATCCGTGTTCCATGGCCAGGCAGGGATGCTGGCAATATTGTTGGGGCCTGGTGCTACCTCACCCAGGGGGTGATGATGCACCCGGTCCTGGCAGCCTCACTCGTGCGAAGAGAAGCACTGATTCCAAAAATCCCTCTCGGATGTATTTGGGTAAGTAGGTAAGTCTTGGCCTCCAGGCCTTCCCTGGAAGCTTTACTAGCACTTGAGCTCCTTTCCAAGCCTTTTCCTACCCGGCTCAGTGCTACTCTCTGTTGTGGAAACCCTGAGCAAGGCTCCCCGTTAGCAGCTCCGCTTTGCCTGCCCTCCTTAGCTGCCTGGAAGCAGCAAGATGTGCAGCCTGAGCTGGAACCACTTGAACCCCATTTTGCCACAGTCGTTTCTACAATCTCAATCAAATAAACCTCTTGAATTGTACCCAAATTCATGTTTCTGCCGAGGCTTTCTCAACACATTTCGAAATAGTCTTAAAAAGAAAATAAAAGGAAACAGAAACAGAAAAGGCAGCTTAGAGTAACTTTAGGTTACCGCCCATGTATTCCCCTTCAAAAGTGCTAGCCAATTGAGAAATTATAATAGGGCGAAAATGAACGAATAAATCACGACTGGCTAAAGATTTAAACTGTTATCATGGGGAGCATGTGTGAATTCTCCTCCAGCAAAACCCGTCATGGGAGCTTATTGGCTCCCAGCAGAAGCACAGTTTCTCTGTAACGCAGCTGAAAATAGTCGCACAGACAGCGATGGAGAGCCCAGCTAATTCTGCCGTAAGTCCGCTGAAGAGAATACCACTCACCTATACAATGAAGCAAGACCTTTCCTCTTCCTACAGGGCTCTTTTTACCAGCCAGGCAATTAGGAGTCAGGACGTTTTTCACTAAATTTAAAGCAACCATTACCTTATTGACAAGATGAATCCAAGTTAAAAAGTGACATTAAACTGTTTTCCATTTCTGGTGCCAGCACCAGCCAAGCACAAGGTGGATGAAACAGCACTGAGTGGACTTGTGTTTCAAGCGTTTAATTCTTTTGTACAGAATAATCTTTATTACCAGCATTTGGCACTGTTATACATTACACCAAAAATCCACAAATTGTACATGGACCCAAACGATTTAGACGGTGCCAAATATGAAGACAGCAACAGCCTTTATAGCAATATTTCTTTAAATAAATGCAATAGGGAATGTGGAGAAAAACTAATAGATCACAGCTACTGCGGGGGCTACACTTAAAACCAGTTAAGTTACCTTTGATACATAAAACATTTTCCTTTAGACAGCGTGAGGAGACATTTTTCGTAAGTCTTTGACCTCCCGTGGACGTGTTCGTTCTCTCTCCCGTGTTGGTGTATGTGCACACGTGCATGTGCACTCTCACACTCGCACATGGGAATCCACGAACACACCATGAAACAGCGCTATTCAAGTCAATGCCTTATACAAGTGTCTCACGAGGTCTTTGCTTTGTTTTAACCGTCTTTCATTTTTAAAGTGTTCTCAAAAAAAAAAAAAAAAAAAGAGAGAAAAAAGAGTCCGTCTTAGGTACAGCGAATTCATCCGTGACAGCATCCAGCCCTCTCTTTACACCGAGGGCAAGAAAGCGTTTCCATAAATAGAAAAAAAATGATGGGCATGGAACCATTATCTATATACAATGTAGACAATCGTCCGGGTTTTGGTTTAAACATGTGCCCGTTCTTGGGCACGTCTCGTCTTCCTTTCCTGCTCCTGTTTTGTTTTACACAGTTGTTTGGTCCAAACGGCCAGCCTCCTCCACGGGGCAGCTGGAAAACCCCAATAGATAGGTAAATATATATATATATATTAAAAAAAAAAAAAAACACAAACAAAAAAAAACAAACAAAAACGTATTTATAGCGCGGCTGCGTTGGGTGTAGCCCCATCGAGAGGATGGGGGTGGCCCTGTGTCTGTGCTTTGGACTGCTGGCTCAGTGTGGACTGGTTTGAGGAGCGCATCTTTGTGTTAGGCAGTTTATGGTCTTTCTTCCACTTCATGCGCCTGTTCTGGAACCAGATCTTGACCTGGCGCTCAGAGAGGCAGAGGGTGTGCGCGATCTCGATGCGTCGCCTCCTGGTCAGGTAGCGGTTGAAGTGGAACTCCTTCTCCAGCTCCAGGACCTGCTGTCTGGTGTAGGCAGTGCGAGACCTCTTGGGCTCCCCTCCGTTGTAATTGGGATTGACTGAAACGTGCACACACGGGCACACACACACACACACGCAGAGGGGAAAGAAAGGGGGGGGAAGCCATGGGACATAATCATTATATAATAACTTGACACCAGGTTCACATAAGATACATAAACGGCAAGAAAAATTGTTTCACAGCCTATCGACAGTGGGGACAATCGAGGAGCAATAAAAAATGGTGATGGGCATTTGGGTTAGAAGAAAAGCTTCAAAGACACATGGCCCAGAGCCACTGCAGGGCAATTAAATTTATGGGGGCTATAATTACTGCCCTAACAGTTTGGCGTCTCGTAAATCTTTTGATAAAGGACCCCGGATACAAAAGGTTTCTCACTTTTTTTTTTTTATTAGGAAACGCGGAGGGAGCAGGAGGGGGGGGAAAAAAGCGCCACACACGCAACCACCCATCCCGGCCCCGGGAGCACCCTCCCCCCTTCCCTCCTCTGCAGGCGCATCCCCACCTCCCCCTGGCAAGGGCAACTCACCCGTGCTCACATGGATCTTCTTCATCCAGGGGTAGACCACCGGCTCCTTCCCCTTCAGCCCGGGCAGGCTCTTGTCGGGCAGCAGCGGGCAGCCAGGCCCGGTGCCGGCCCCGGCGGCGGGGGCCGCTTCGCAGCGGCGCTGCAGGGCATGGCCTGGGAGCAGGGGCTGGGGCGGGCCGGGGTGGCCCTTGGCGGGCGGCGGCGGCGGCGGCGGCGGCGAGGCGCCCGGGGGCGGCTGCTCGGGGCCCGGGGCGGCGCTGCCGGCGCTGCTGTAGCTGTAGGGCGCCTGGGGGTAGGAGGGTGCCTGCGCGGGGTAGAGCGCCTCGGGAGGCGGCCCCGGCGGCGGCCCCGGCGGCGCCGCAGGAGCCTGGTAGCCCGGTTCCCGGCGCGGCCGCGGGAAGTACTCGGGCAGCGCCGGGCCCGGGTGCGCGGCGTGCAGGTGCGGCGGCGGCGGCGGCGGCGGCGGCGGGGCGTGCGGGTGCGGGTGGTGCGGGTGGTAGCCGGCAGAGCTGCCGGCGCTGCCGCCGTGCTGCGTGTACTCCTCGCAGGGAGGGAATTTGGGCTCGATGTAGTTGGAGTTTATCAAAAACGAACTCATGGTCATTAATTTGTGAAGTGCAAAAATACTAATTTTTCTCGCGTTGTCGTTTTTCTGGGCTCGGCGAGGCCCCTCCCCTTCCCCCCCTCCCTCCCCTCCCTCCCTCTCCCCCTCCCGCTGCTGTCAAGTGCTCGCCGCTGCCAAAGTTTGGGCCTCCAGCTTCCCCCCCCCTTCCCCGCCGCACTCCCCTCCCTTCCTCTCTTCCCACCCCTGGAGCGCCTACAACACACACAACACGCACCCGCGCGCACACCCCCCCCGCGCCCCCCGCCACCCCATCACCACCTGACCGCCAGCGCCAATTACCGCGCGGGGCCGCGGACCCCGGATCAGGAAATGCAAGGAGGGCGAGCGGCCGCGGGGCAGCTCCGCGCCCGCGGACCTACCGCGGGGGCCGCTGGCGGGGGCCGCTGCCGCCGCGCCCCCTCCCCGGGCGGCGGCCGCCCGCCGAGGGAGCGGCCCGCCGGGGGCTGCCGCCGGACCCCCGCGTCCGCTCCTCACCGGCACCCCCGGCTCCTCCCGCCCGCCGACCGGGGCCGCGTCCGGCACTCGCGGTGCCAAGTGAGATGCAACTAATCCAGCTCTGACGGTCTTCCCCGGCCCCTCGCCCCCACCCCCCGCCCCAGCACTTTTTGTTCCTACGTTCCCCCGCGGGAGAGCGGAGGAAGCGGGGCGAGGAAGCGGAGCGCAGCCCAGCTGCGCGATCCGGAGGGAGGCAGGCATTGCACAAGGCGTTGCACAATCCTCTCGAACGAGCCCATCTCCGCACGCCTGGAGTGGGGGCTGCGCGCAGGCAGAGGGCGGCAGCGGCTGCCGGGCACAGGCCACCGGCAGCCCGCCGGGCTCTGCCCCCCGCGCCCCGCCGCCGCGGACCGCGGGCGGCCGGGAGCTCCGGGGCTAGCCCTTTGCGCCTTTGAAGCCGTTGCTAACGGGAGGAATAGAGGCAAAAGTTAGTAGGAAGGTGGCGGGGAGGCCGAGGAGAGTCCTCGAGCGGCTTGCGGGGTGCGAGGGATCCGGCGAGACTGAAAATAACGGGGAGGAGAGGGGGAAGGGAGCGAGGGGAAGGCGGACACGACGGTATCAAATACTTCCTACCGGCGACCGCAGGGCTCACTGCGAGCATCCCTCCCCGCGGAGGAGCGGTTTCCAAACTACGAATTTAAGTCCGTCGGTTTGGTATGCCTCGTCTGGGGTTTATTTCTTGATTTTCTGTTCCACGGGAAATCGCTAGCGCCTTCGCAGAAGTAACTCGCAAACCCTGGCGTAGGAGGGAGAGGGCACTCGGGCACTTCTGCATTGCTAAAACTGAGACTGTTAACGATATTTGCAGCTCAGAGGGGAAAGAGG